>NC_052326.1:24053581-24143581 GCF_016432855.1 Salvelinus namaycush
AGAGTGACCTCTGTTCCTCCCGGCTCTCTGGAATTCCATACATGTTGCATCTGTGACCCCGGGACCCCTTGCTGCGCTCCCTTTCTATTGGCTGCGTGCGATGCACCCGGCACTCCAAGGCAAAGTGCTGCCAGTCAAAACCAGAATGTCAGGGGTCAAGACTTGTGGAAATGAGGCAATGGAGCGCAAGCAGCCTTTTACAGCATCGCAAAAATACACTCCATTTAACACATACATAACAACAAAGGAGACACTACACACTCATCCACTACACACTCATCCACTACACACTCATCCACTACACACAAGCACCACACAGCACATAACAGCCCAAATATACTCCCTCAGCATGCACACCCATGCACCCACCTAGATAAACTCCTTTAACGCACACAAGACAACATGGACAAAGAGGCGTTAGTTGACTCTGAAGTCAAAAGTTCTGACTTTGAATCCCCACCTCCACCTCCACCTGCACTCCCTCCACCGCCTCTCTGTCTGCCAGGGGAACGCCTGCCTCTGGGGTGTCAGGAGTGACAATAGCTGGCTGTCTGGCTGCTTGATCAAGACCCTGTTCTTGGCATGTTACACGGAAGACCTTTCCTCTCTGAAGACCAGGGGGACATCTGACAGCCAGGGTAGATCTACACAGACCAAAACCAGGCCCTCTCTTTTTCTGTTCCTTTTTAGCACTTTCTCCTGAATTTATTCTACTTCATCAGGCACATACAGGAGAGGCTAACAGACGAGAGAGGGTCTCCTCACCACTCTTTTTCTTTTCTCCCATTTCTCTATATTTTCCCTCTCTTTTCCCTCTCTCTTTCTTTGCTATCTCTCACTCCCACTTTCTCTTTAATCCTTCTGCGCCCCTCTTCTCTCTTCAAAAGCACAGGAGGGGCTTAAGCCAGTATAACAACACCTCACAACAC
This sequence comes from Salvelinus namaycush, assembly GCF_016432855.1. NCBI lineage: Eukaryota > Metazoa > Chordata > Actinopteri > Salmoniformes > Salmonidae > Salvelinus > Salvelinus namaycush. The sequence goes on from NC_052326.1 coordinate 24,054,511, forward strand.
ATATTATGTTCAGAATCTCTCACCCTCTCCCCTTACCTCCCTCCCATCCACCTATTCAATCCCTTGCTGACATTATCACACTCCACTCTTCCCCCTCTCCATCCTCTTTCTCCTCTCCATCTTCTTCCTCCTTTCCATCCTCTTCCCCTCCATCCCCTTCCCCCTCTCCATCCTCTTCCCCTCTCCATCCCCCTCACCATCCCCCGCTCATCTATAACCATCCGAGGCACTGTTTTTCTGTTATGGGATTAATGTTAGTGGAGGGAAGGAGTATAGGGAGGGAGGGAACAATAGAGAGAGAGAGAGAGAGAGAGAGAGAGAGAGAGAGAGAGAGAGAGAGAGAGAGAGAGAGAGAGAGAGAGAGAGAGAAAGCCTAAAATAAGTGTAATGTGAGTGGACAGGCAGTGATTAAGGATTTAAGTGATCATCCTGTGGCTGACAGCGAACCAGCTATTATCTAGCAGGAATCAAACAGCTCTCAAAGCCCTCTGAGACTCTCCACGTCTCTCTCCGTCTCTCCCTCCGCCTCTCTCCATCTCTCCCTCTGGCTCTCTCTCCATATCTCCCTCCGTATCTCAACTCAGCAGCCATGCTGACATGAAAGGAGACGTCAGGAGATGATGGCTGACAAGAGAGAGGAGGAGCGAGAGAGAGAAAGGGAGAGAAAGAGAGAGAGAGAGAGAGGGGAGAGAGAGAGAGAGGGAGGGGGGAGAGAGGGGAGAGAAAGTCAGAAAGAGACAGCGGATAGAGACAGTGATGGGTACAGAGAGGGAGAGAGAAAGGACATAAAAGGGAGCGAGAAAGAGAGAAAAGAAGACAGGGAGTGAGCTCGAGAGGTCTTTATTTTGCTGTTACCTCAGGGACTCTTGCTGTTGTGTGTTGAGGTGATGTGCTACAGTCTTGCACTACGAAGACCTGCTCTGTTTGTTTATGCGGGAACAGCCTGTCAAGCAAGCTTGTGTGTGTGTGTGTGTGTGTGTGTGTGTGTGTGTGTGTGTGTGTGTGTGTGTGTGTGTGTGTGTGTGTGTGTGTGTGTGTGTGTGTGTGTGTGTGTGTGTGTGTGTGTGTGTGTGTGTGCGCGCGGGTGCGCGGGTGTGTGTGTGTGTGTGTGACAGGCAGAATAAGACATCCAACAGAGGTGACGACAGAGGTCAACATCTCCCTGGGCGGATGCTTTTATATTAGGATGTTACAGCCGTTTGGATGTATGTGTAGTTGTGTCTGTACTGTATGTGGGTGAAAATGTGACTGCCAACATATATGATAAATATGTATGACGTCCCACATGAAAAAATATGACAGTACTTACTATAGAATTCTGTAGAAAATGTAGTATACTTTAGAATAATATACTACGCACTGCAGTATCCCTCGATCATTAATAGAACAAAATATATCATTTTGTAGTATGCTGTAGAATACTATAGTAAATAGTACAGTGTTATAGTTGCACCGGTCACATGACTATAGTATGGCATTGGTTGAAGCTCAATGTTAAATTCAAATCTCTCTACCATCATATCTAAGCCCATATTGATGATGAAATATCAATGTTGATGAAAATTCTAAAATCTACTTGATTGGAGGTACACCCACACACTCCCCGACTCTGTTCATGAGCCGTCTGGCCATTACCGAGAACCACATTCTGGATTTTTAACAGGGTCATTACCGAGAACCACATTCTGGATTTTTAACAGGGTCATTACCGAGAACCATATTCTGGATTTTTAACAGGGTCATTACCGAGAACCACATTCTGGATTTTTAACAGGGTCATTACCGAGAACCACATTCTGGATTTTTAACAGGGTCATTACCGAGAACCACATTCTGGATTTTTAACAGGGTCATTACCGAGAACCACATTCTGGATTTTTAACAGGGTCATTACCGAGAACCACATTCTGGATTTTTAACAGGGTCATTAGCAATTGAGTTTTCAGAGTAAGAAAATCTGAAAAGGACCTCAGCCAAGCGAGCCACGGCCCATTCACCCTGCTATGACTAGGGTGATCCAGAAGGCGAGGTCAGTGCAGGTGCTTCAAAACTGGGACGGAGAGACTGAATAACAGCTTCTATCTCAAGGCCATCAGACTGTTAAATAGCCATCACTAGCCGGTCTCCACCCAGTACCCTGCCCTGAACATAGTCACCGTTACTAGCCGGCTACCATCCGGTTACTCATCCCTGCCCTTTAGAGGCTGCTGACCTATCTACATAGACATGGAACACTGGTCACTTTAGTAATGTTTACAAACTGTTTTACCCATTTCAAATGTATATACTGTATTCTAGTCAATGCCATCCTATTCAACTGTTGCTGTACATACAGTGCATTCGGGAAAGTAGTCCGACCCCTTGACTTTTCCCACATTTTGTTACGTTACAGCCTTATATTAAAATTGATTAAATTGTTTTTTTCCCTCATCAATCTACACACAATACCCCAAAATGACAAAGCAAAACAGGTTTGTATAAATGTTTGCAAAATGTATATATAAAAAAATTAATAATCACATGTATATAATTATTCAAACCCTTTACTCAGTACTTTGCCAACAATTAGAGCCTTGAGGCTTCTTGGGCATGACGCTACAAGCTTGGGACACCTGTATTTGGGGAGTTTCTCCCATTTTTCTCAACAGATCCTCTGAAGGTCTGTCAGGTTGGGTGGAGAGCGTCGCTGCACAGCTATTTTCAGGTCTCTCCAGAGATGTTCGATCAGGTTCAAGTCCAGGCTCTGGCTGGGCCACTCAACCTTCAGAGGCTTGTCCCGAAGCCACTCCTGTGTTGTCTTGGCTGTGTGCTTAGGGTCATTGTCCTATTGGAAGGTGAACCCAGTCTGCGATCCTGAGCACTGTGGAGCAGGTTTTCATCAAGGATCTCTCTGTACTTTGCTACGTTCATCTTTCCCTCGATCCTGACTAGTCTCCCAGTCCGTGCCGCTGAAAAACATCCCAAAGCATGATGCTACCACCACCATGCTTCACTGTAGGGATGGTGCCAGGTTTCCTCCAGACGTGACGCTTGGCATTCAGGCCAAAGACTTCAATCTTGGTTTCATCAGACAAGATAATCTTGTTTTTTTGTGGTCAGAGTCCTTAAGGTGCCTTTTGGCAAACTTGAAGCGGTCTGTCATGTGCCTTTTACTGAGGAGTGGCTTCTGTCTGGCCACTCTACCATAAAGGCCTGATTGGTGGAGTGCTGCAGAGATGGTTGTCCTTCTGGAAGGTTGTCCCATCCCCACAGAATAACTCTGGAGCTCTGTCAGAGTGACCATCGGGTTCTTGGTCACCTTCCTGACCAAGACCCTTCTCCCCCGATTGCTCTGTTTGGCCCGGTGGCCAGCTCTAGGAAGAGTCTTGGTGGTTCCAAATTTCTTCCATTTAAGAATGATGGAGGCCATTGTGTTCTTGGGGACCTTCAATGCTGTAGACATTTTGTGGTACCCTTCCCCAGATCTGTGCCTCGACACAATCCTGTCTCGGGGCTCTATGGACCATTCCTTCGACCTCATGTCTTGGTTTTAGCTCTGACATGTACTGTCAACTGTGGGACCTTATATAGTCAGGTGTGTGCCTTTCCAAATCATGTCCATATGTGGGAACTCCTTCAAGACTGTTGGAAAAGCCTTCCAGTGAAGCTGGTTGAGAGAATGCCAAGAATGTGCAATGCTGTCATCAAGGCAAAAAATCTCAAGTATAAAATAGATTTTGTTTTGTTCAAGACTTTTTTCGTTACTACATGATTCCATATGTGTTATATCAGACACATGCCCTCCTTAGTCAGTGTGTATTAATATATATTGGCCTATTGCAAATGTGTATTATTGTAGCGTCACCATCTTTATTACAAAAATATATAAACATATATAAACATAAACTTTAAGATACATAATAATTTGACAGAAGTAAGGAACTGTCCATTGATCAGCATAGCAATTGATAAAACTAGTGGTTCTGAGCTTATGTCAATATTACACAGGTAAGCTAACTATTACAGAAATCAGGAATGCAGACAGGCTGGATGTTGTTATGTTGGGCACCTACTGACCAAAAAAAGGATGTTATTATAAAATGAAATAATGTATTGCTAAAATGAAGGTTTAAGGGAATACCTGCAGTCACCAAATGGGATAACGTCGTATTGTGGTGTGTGAAATCCAATAATTTACCTTGTATTCTATAAAAATCACATAATTGTGGGAGCACCTCCTCTACGAGTATGAATTAGGCTGTTTGAGAAGGTTTGAATCCTAAGCAACCTGCCTACACATCTTTTGAAGTGCAATAGACCAACATAGCTACTGTAGTAGATTAAAGCGGTGCGCTGGAAACCCTTGGTAGAGCATGGAGTAGCCATTGTGGTTCAGACGAATGCTTACTTCTCACTTATAACATCATTTTTTGTTTTTAATACTACAGTCTGCAAAACACGAAAGTAAATACTACAGTAATGTCGCAAAAAAACGTCAGTCCGCAAAAACACTACAGTTTGATAACTATTGTAATAATACAGTATTTAATGTGCATATACCCTGCCAAATCTCCTCCCCCATATTCCAATTAGTGCCACCAATAAGAGAGACATACATGCCAAGTATAAACCATATAGTGTGTTCCCTACAGGTATTAGAAAAGAGCAGAATCTCTGAACTGTCCGTTCAGACCTACCTAAAAGTTCTGGAAAATGTGCTCTTCTAGTATTTGCCCAGTATATGTTTCCTCAAGGAGAAAGCCCCCTTTTCTATGTTAAAGGTAATAAAACAAGAACACTATAGTAATTACTACAGTATCATCCCAAAAACACTATAGTAATTACTACAATATTATCCCAAAACACTATAGTAATTACTACAGTATCATCCCAAAAACACTATAGTAATTACTACAGTATCATCCCAAAAACACTATAGTAATTTCTACAGTATCATCCCAAAAACACTATAGTAAATACTACAGCATCATCCCAAAAACACTATAGTAAATACTACAATATTATCCCAAAAACACTATAGTAATTACTACAGTATCATCCCAAAAACACTATAGTAATTACCACAGCATCATCCCAAAAACACTATAGTAAATACTACAATATTATCCCAAAAACACTATAGTAATTACTACAGTATCATCCCAAAAACACTATAGTAAATACTACAGCATCATCCCAAAAACACTATAGTAAATACTACAATATTATCCCAAAAACACTATAGTAATTACTACAGTATCATACCAAAAACACTATAGTAAATACTACAGCATCATCCCAAAAACATTATAGTAAATACTACAATATTATCCCAAAAACACTATAGTAATTACTACAGTCTCATCCCAAAAACACTATAGTAATTACCACAGCATCATCCCAAAAACACAATAGTAAATACTACAGTATCATACCAAAAAACACTATAGTATATACTACAATATCGTACCAAAAACACTATAGTAATTACTACAGCATCATCCCAAAAACACTATAGTAAATACTACATTATTATCCCTAAAACACTATAGTAATTACTACATTATCATACCAAAAACATGATAGTAAATACTACAATATCCTACCGTCTACAAAAACACGACAGTAATTACTATAGTATACAGTGGGGCAAAAAAAGTATTTAGTCAGCCACCAATTGTGCAAGTTCTCCCACTTAAAAAGATGAGGCCTGTAATTTTCATCATAGGTACACTTCAGCTATGACAGACAAAATGAGAAAAAAAAATCCAGAAAATCACATTGTAGGATTTTTAATGAATTTATTTGCAAATTATGGTGGAAAATAAGTATTTGGTCAATAACAAAAGTTTATCTCAATACTTTGTTATATACCCTTTGTTGGCAATGACAGAGGTCAAATGTTTTCTGTAAGTCTTCACAAGGTTTTCACACACTGTTGCTGGTATTTTGGCCCATTCCTCCATGCAGATCTCCTCTAGAGCAGTGATGTTTTGGGGCTGTTGCTGGGCAACACGGACTTTCAACTCCCTCCAAAGATTTTCTATGGGGTTGAGATCTGGAGACTGGCTAGGCCACTCCAGGACCTTGAAATGCTTCTTACGAAGCCACTCCTTCGTTGCCCGGGCGGTGTGTTTGGGATCATTGTCATGCTGAAAGACCCAGCCACGTTTCATCTTCAATGCCCTTGCTGATGGAAGGAGGTTTTCACTCAAAATCTCAAGATACATGGCCCCATTCATTCTTTCCTTTACACGGATCAGTCGTCCTGGTCCCTTTGCAGAAAAACAGCCCCAAAGCATGATGTTTCCACCCCCATGCTTCACAGTAGGTATGGTGTTCTTTGGATGCAACTCAGCATTCTTTGTCCTCCAAACACGACGAGTTGAGTTTTTACCAAAAAGTTCTATTTTGGTTTCATCTGACCATATGACATTCTCCCAATCTTCTTCTGGATCATCCAAATGCTCTCTAGCAAACTTCAGACGGGCCTGGACATGTACTGGCTTAAGCAGGGGGACACGTCTGGCACTGCAGGATTTGAGTCCCTGGCGGCGTAGTGTGTTACTGATGGTAGGCTTTGTTACTTTGGTCCCAGCTCTCTGCAGGTCATTCACTAGGTCCCTCCGTGTGGTTCTGGGATTTTTGCTCACCGTTCTTGTGATCATTTTGACCCCACGGGGTGAGATCTTGCGTGGAGCCCCAGATCGAGGGAGATTATCAGTGGTCTTGTATGTCTTCCATTTCCTAATAATTGCTCCCACAGTTGATTTCTTCAAACCAAGCTGCTTACCTGTTGCAGATTCAGTCTTCCCAGCCTGGTGCAGGTCTACAATTTTGTTTCTGGTGTCTTTTGACAGCTCTTTGGTCTTGGCCATAGTGGAGTTTGGAGTGTGACTGTTTGAGGTTGTGGACAGGTGTCTTTTATACTGATAACAAGTTCAAACAGGTGCCATTAATACAGGTAACGAGTGGAGGACAGAGGAGCCTCTTAAAGAAGAAGTTACAGGTCTGTGAGAGCCAGAAATCTTGCTTGTTTGTAGGTGACCAAATACTTATTTTCCACCATAATTTGCAAATAAATTCATTAAAAATCCTACAATGTGATTTTCTGGATTTTTTTTTCTCATTTTGTCTGTCATAGTTGAAGTGTACCTATGATGAAAACTACAGGCCTCTCTCATCTTTTTAAGTGGGAGAACTTGCAAAATTGGTGGCTGACTAAATACTTTTTTGCCCCACTGTATACTACAGTATTTATACTATAGTAAGCTCCTAAGGAGCTATATTGCTCTTTATTACCTTTGCCAATATAATGTTCCTGACAACATTATCATAGAAGAAATACAGCTATGCTTTTGAATTTCAAGAGTTTTAAAATGTTACGTTGTACGTTACCTTGCTATGAGAGAAGGCCTGTTCCCTAAAAAGCCTTCAGCATTTACCCAATACAATCTACCAGCCCTCAGCTCCTAACAGGCTAATGTGAGAGTGTTTCTATTGGTTGTGGGCCCTTAAGGAGCTGCATTCGCTCCTTTAGTCCCCACACACCCAGACCAGCTCTAATAATAAAGGGGACAGGAGTCAGAGACAATCCTTTGAGGGTGCAGTGGAGGGCGGACGACCCACTTACCCGCTCCCCAGGCTTTGTCTGGGCCTATGGGCAACCTACTTACACACACACCTAAGGCTCCGGTCAGACCCTGAAATGAAGGCCCCTCCTTTTCTCATCAAACACAGGTTGTTAATAGGGGCTGGGAGCAGAGCAGCCAGGTTGCTCAAGATCCACTTCGAAATATGACGTCCATCCAGGTACCGGGAGAGGCATTCAAAACCGCCCACTAGGGGCAACGGTGAACGCTATTACCAAAGACAGGAAAGTATGAAGACTCCTCCTCCAATCACACTTGAAATAAATAAAAAAGTATTTGTCACATGCCTAGATACAACCTTACCGTGAAATGCTTACTTACAAGCCCTTAACCAACAATGCAGTTAAGAAATAGAGTTTAGTTAATTTAGTAAATATTTTCTTAAGTAAAAAAAGAAATCATAAAGTAACACAAGAAAATGACATAACAATAACGAGGCTATATACACGGGGTATTGGTACGGAGGGTACGGTGCGGGGGTACAGGTTAGTCAAGGTAATTTGTACATGTACTATAGGTAGGGATAAAGTGACTGTTTATTATCTATGCATAGTCACTTTACCTCTACCTACATGTACATATTACCTCAATTACACTGACTAACCGATGCCCCCTCACATTGATTCTCTGTACCGGAACTCCCTGTATATAGCTTCATTACTGTTATTTTATTGTTGCTCTGAAATTATTTGTTATTTTTCTATTTTATTATTTTTTATTCTTATTTATATATTTTTTTAAATTCAGTTTATTTGAGTAAATACACTTATTTTTCTTAAAACTGCATTGTTGGTTAAGGGCTTGTAAGTAAGCATTTCACTGTAAGGTCTACACCTGTTGTGTTCGGCACATGTGACAAGTACAATTTGATTTGATTTGAATCTTTTACTTCGCTCATTGTTTTCTGTAAACCAAAACCTGGTCTGTTTGGTCTGTTTGGTCTGTTTGGTCTGTTCTGTAAACGTTCCCGGAATTCTTGCGATGTTGCGCTTCTGGGTTTAGAGTCCATTACCATCTATTACCATCAAGGAGGCTTTGGTTTTGTAGACAGGGGTGGCAGATGGTCATAAGCCGCAAGCTATGGGTCTGAGGATCCCGTGTTCAATTCCAGTGATAGGCACAGGAATTATATTTTAGTTTGTTCTGAAGCAAAGACTTGTATCTTTGTAGGGAATCTATCCCTGTGTGTGTGTGTGTGTGTGTGTGTGTGTGTGTGTGTGTGTGTGTGTGTGTGTGTGCGTGCGTGCGTGTGAGTAGAGATCTCTCCTCTGCCACCAAACTGCATTTGCATTTTAATTGTTTTAATGTTTGTTCAAAAGCATGACAGGCGCTCACAGATGACAAAATGGAAATGTGGTGTAGCAGTTACATGATGTGCCTCTTTGTGTCACGTGTGTGCGACGTGGCTCTGTCCCACTGTGAGGTTACAGAACCACAAATTCACTTTATAGACACACATCACCATATTCCTCTCCTATCCTCTACTCTCTTCTCCTCCCTCCTCTTCTCTTTTCTTCTCCTCCCTCCTCTTCTCTCTTCTCTCCTGTCATCTCATGTTGTAGTGAGTGACAGGGCCAGGCTGCAGTAAGGGTAGTGGGTGCTGTGCGTCTCTGTTGTCTGTAATAAATGTTGGTGTATTGAGCCCCACAGGGAAACCTTACTCTCCTCTACGACCCATTATTCTGTAATGGAAGGATTATGTGAGAGAGGGACAGAGGGGCTGTCAGAGAGAGGATGATATACCGCTACGCTGTGTATGTGTGTATGTATGTGTGGGTGGGTGGGTGTGTGTGTGTGTATGTGTGTGTGTGTGTGTGTGTGTGTGTGTGTGTGTGTGTGTGTGTGTGTGTGTGTGTGTGTGTGTGTGTGTGTGTGTGTGTGTGTGTGTGTGTGTGTGTGTGTGTGTGTGTCAGTGTCAGTGTCAGAAAGCAGGCTTGGGACGGCTCCTGTAGATTTATCGTTGGTTGATCAGGTTGGCTGTGAGTTACTGTCGCCCCACCCTCTCTTGCCCGAGAGGCAGGGCAGTATATAAGCCTCTCTTTGACACTCACACACACACACACACACACACACACACACACACACACACACACACACACACACACACACACACACACACACACACACACACACACACACACACACACACACACACACACACACACACACACACACACACACACACACACACTACGTGGCCAAAAGTATGTGGACAGATGCTCGTCGAATTCCAAAATCATGGGCATTATTATGGAGTTGGTCCCCCCGTTTTCTGCTATAACAACCTCCACTCTTCCTGGGAAGGCTTTCCACTAGATGTTGGAACATTGCTGCTGGGATTTGCTTCCATTCAGCCACAAGAGCATTAGCGAGGTCGGGCACTGATGTTGGGTGATTAGGCCTGGCTCGCTGTCGGCGTTCCAATTCCTCCCAAAGGTGTTAGATGGGATTGAGGTCAGGGCTCTGTGCAGTCCAGTCAAGTTCTTTCACACCGGTCGCGACAAACTATTTCTGTATGGACCTCGCTTTGTGCACGGGGGCATTGTGATGCTGAACAGAACTAAAACCTCCCCCAAACTGTTGTCACAAAGCTGGAAGCACAGAATCGTCTAGAATGTATTTGTAAGATTTCCCTTCACTGGAACTAAGGAGCCTAGCCCAAACCATGAAAAACATCCCCAGAACATTATTCCTCCTCCACCAAACTTTACAGTTGGCACTATGCATTGGGGTAGGTAGCTTTCTCCTGGCATCCTCCAAACTCAGATTCGTCCGTCGGACTGCCAGATGGTGAAGCATGATTCATCACTCCAGAGAACGCGTTTCCACTGCTCCAGAGACCAAAGGCGGCAAGCTTTACACCACTCCAGCCGATGCTAGGCATTGTGCACGGTGATTTTAGGATTGTGTGTGGCTGCTCGGCCATGGAAACCCATTTCATGAAGCTCCCTATGAACAGTTTTTGTACTTACGTTGCTTCCAGAGGCAATTTGTAACTCGGTAGTGTTGCAACTGAGGAAAGACAATTTTTACGAGCTTCGGTACTCGGCTGTCCCATTCTGTGAGCTTGTACCACTTCGCAGCTGAACCGTTGTTGCTCGTAGACATTTCCACTTCACAATAACAGCACTTACAGTGACCGGGGCAGCTCTAGCAGGGCAGAAATTTTACAAACTGACTTGTTGGAAAGGTGGCATCCTATGATGGTGTTACGTTGAATATCACTGAGCTCTTCAGTACGTGCCATTCTACTGCCAATGTTTGTCTATGGAGATTACATGGCTCAATTTTATATACCTGTCAGCAACGGGTGTAGCTGAAATAGCCAAATCCACTCATTTGAAGGAGTGTCCACATACTTTTGTAGATGTGGTGTAGATGGCCCTGCCGCTCTTGCTTTCACTTGCTCATTGGACCTTCAGGGCGACAGTGGAAAGAGACCCCACTTCCCCACGTGTCCCTGACACTATGTCCTATCTCTGATGATCACATATGCTGTCCCATTTCTGCATCATATATACTGTCTTCCCTGTGCATCACTTAGGAAAGTTGTGATTGGCTCAGAACAGGGCAGCACGGCTGGCCCTTGGATGTACACAGAGAGCAAAATCACTACTTGTATTTGTGAGAGGTATTGACATGTTGAAAGCATCGAGCTGTCTATTTTAACAACTAGCACACAGCTCAGACACCCATGCATACCCCACAAGACATGCCACCAGAGGTCTCTTCACAGTCCCCAAGTCCAGAACATACTATGGGAGGTGCACAGTACTACATAGAGCTATGACTACATGGAACTCTATTCCACATCAGGTAACTGATGCAAGCAGTAGAATCAGATTTAAAAAACAATAAAAAATACACCTTATGGAACAGCGGGGACTCTGAAGCGTCACAAACATAGGCACAGACACATGCATACACACATATGATAACATACGCACTATACACACACGTGCACTGGGATTTTGTGTTGTAGATATGTGGTAGTGGAGTAGGAGCCTGAGGGCACACACTTAATGTCTTGTGCAATCTGTTATGAATGTATTGTAATGTTTTTAAAATTGTATAGCTGCCTTAATTTTGCCCGAACCCCAGGAAGAGTAGCTGCTGTTTTATAATGTATTTCTTAAAATGACTCTAAGTGGCCATGAAAGATCCAATGTCGCCCTGATGTTATCCCCTGGGGTTCTGGCTAATCTATCCACCTGGATATACTATCACATCCACCTGGTCATCCCTCTCATCTCCTCTTCTCTTCTCTCCTCTACATCTCTTCCCAACTGCCTAAAATAAGAACCTGTATTTATCAATTTACCTGGTCAAATAAGCGTATAATAATTATCATTTTTAAAAAGTGATGTTACCTCTCTGTTTTCTCTTCTCTTTCCCCATGGCAGTACAGGGAGCCCTCTGAAAAGTAATTTTACATTCCAATGCCACATTCTAAATTGTTTTTTTTTCTGTTAGAAATGACAACAAAGGTAAATCATCCATTTAAGGTTTTATAAATACAAAAAAAAAATGTTAGAATTCCAGAACCTTTTAAACCTCTAAACACTAACTTTAAATGTGGTTTATCTGCAGCTGAATGTTACATTGTCCTTTGTACCTTTGGGACAGCAAATATGTTAGTCATATTTATTGTGCATAAAGAATAATGTGATGCAGAATGCTTTTGTATTTTAAAGGCTGTATACTTTTGTGCGAAGCAAGCACAGCAGCTGCCATTGAAGTTGTTTTTCCTAAATACACCCACACGGACACACATCTTTTAAGTAGCAAATCTGTTTTTCTTGACTGTTCTACAGGCACTGAACAGAATACAAGGGCTGGGCACTGAAGGACACACACCACTCCAGTAACAATCCGCTAACCTTGAGATGCACTGGTTCTTTCTCTCCTGCATCAAAACCATGATTTGAATACCTAAATAGCTCTTCCATAAAGTTTACCAAAAGGATACAGAAATGCCAAAATATTTAATGATTCGACTCCTTTCAAGCTTCTTGAAAGAGGAAAATCAAAGCTGTTTTTTCTTCACCCAGCGTATTTATTTTCGGTTGGCATTATTCACTGTAGAAATTAAATTGTGCTCCTTAATGATAAAGGCCCCTCTCATTTTCTAATTTCACATTATGCTCTTACTGTAAGCGACGTGGTAGTGTGTGTGTGTGTGTGTGTGTGTGTGTCTGTGAGATAGAAAGTCTGTAGCTCAGAATAGTAGGGTAGTGTATACAATGGCTGGAATCTGACCAGTAGAGGCCCCATATGTGGCTCAGAACTGTAATGTCCTTGTTCAAGGCTAAACAATCCACCCAGTTTTCCGCTATGGACATGAATGGAGAGCCTCTAAGGTTTAGAGATGTGTGTGTGTGTGTGTGTGTGTGTGTGTGTGTGTGTGTGTGTGTGTGTGTGTGTGTGTGTGTGTGTGTGTGTGTGTGTGTGTGTGTGTGTGTGTGTGTGTGTGCGCGCATATGTGTATGTCTTCTACAGTATCAGCCTGAAACAACACACTTCATGTATCCCTGCCTCATTGTCAACAGACAGCTTGATGGATGTAATCAGAGGAAGATGTATTTGGTGCACGAGAGCTGGGTGTGTGTATTTTTGTATGTGTGTGTGCGCGTGTTAACCTGCCTCACCAGTGACAGCCTTCCGTCAGTGGTGAAGCTCGTGTCTTACCTGTGGATCAGGGCGGATCAAACCATGTTTGACAGCTCCGCCCTCCCCTCCCCTCCCCTGTGTGTTTGGGTTTATTGTGTGACACAGGCATGAAACCATGGCTTCAGTGGGATGGGATGAAAGAAGCAAAGGCGAACAAGAAAGGTGTGTACATGCGTTTGCGTATGTGTGTGCGTGCATGCGCCCGTGTGCATGCGTGTGCGTGAGGAGATGAAAGTGTGTGTTGAGCCCAGCTGTCAGTCCCTGCCATGTTTTACAGGCTGTCCTCTCCACACTGTGATTAGAACTGTCTACTGTGATGTGATGACACGACCTGAAACCACAGAGAGAGAGGAGAAAGAGACGGAGAGGAGAGAGAGGTATTAGACTAGAAAGTTTATAAGGAGAAGAGAGAGTGTTAAGACTGTTGAGTTGATCTGAGCAGTAGTCGGAGGTGTCAGCCCATCCTCTGCTGTTTTTAGAGCCTAACTGCTGAGGCCTGTTTTATTACTGTGTTCCCTGCAGGTTTCTACATGTTACTTCATAACACACCTGTCTGAATGATCATTTACTGGAAGTCAACACACACGTTAACGCCCTGTTTGGCAACCGATGATGTATAATTGGTGGTATAAAAAGAGAATGTCTTTCAGGGAGTGTGCAGGCAATTCTGTCTGGAATAGCGCAGTCAGAGATGATCAGAAACAATTGAAGAAATGTTTTCTTGTAGCTTTATGTCCCATCTGCAGAGCTGCAGGTAGCCTAGTGGTTAGAGCGTTGGGCTAGTAACCGGAATCCCAGAGCCAACAAGGTGAAAAATCTGCCAATGTGCCATTGAGCAAGGCACTTAACCCTAATTGCTCCAGGGTCGCTGTTGATGACGGCAGACATGTTCAGGGGGAGTCGGGATACGCAAAAACACATTCCCATTTCATGCATTTAATACAACTTGTACATGTGAAACAGGACAAATATAAGAACCCACCAATTTTAGTTTTTTAGTTTTTCCCGAGATGACGCAGGTTTAGAAGGTGGAACAGTTTCCACCATATGTAACCGACTTCCTACCCCAGGCTCAGGGATATCTACTACCGAGAGACCCCGTATCTACAAGTAGACCTGAAAAACTATTGAGGTGGGTGGTACCTCCCCCCCCACACACACACACACACATCCACCTTTGGTGTGTTGAACTTCATATGTTCCCAATTCGGGTTAGAGTTGGGAGAGGATGCGGATGGGAGGAGGTGAGAGAGGAGAGAACTCCTTGTGTAGGTTAAATGTCTACTCCTGCTCTAATGGTGGATAAATAAACACTGGTGTGTATGTAGGCCCACACCTCCCATACACACACACACACACACACGCACACACGCACACACACACACACACCAGCGTCACTCGAGCTAATATAGCAGAAAATGAGGAGCAGTGTTCTGCTCTTCACCCTGTGTTCTGCTGGTGTTATTACTGGAGCCTAATAGGGCCCAGATGTCTAATATTAGACGTAATCTGTCAGAATAGTTTTGTTTATGTATTGTAATTTTTCCAGGCAGTTGTTTCCAATTAGGTTGTTTAAAAGGTTTAATTGAATTAAATGGGAGATCTCTATGTGAACTGAACTGGCATAGACAAACACTAGCAGTTGGGACATGTGTGTGTGTGTGTGTGTGTGTGTGGTGTGGTGTGTGCACGTGTATGCGCGTGTGTGTTTGTTTATGAGTGTGACATGTTTCTCACTTAGCGTAGCAGGCATCTTGAATGACGCCCCAAATAAAACATTAACTTATCTAGTTTCACTTTCTATGTGATTTAAGGTCATAACTGTGATATAAGAAATAACAGTGGAGTTTATTACTAGCTTGCAGTCCAGTGTACATGCAATGAAAACCTGAAACGTTTCAACTGTCTCAATGTTTACTGTATTTATACTTGTCATCCAGCAGCAACTTTGCTACTCCCTGGTTAATTTCCAGGCAACCAGACAACAGTTTGACTGCGTGTGACTGTGCACATGTCTGTGTATGTGTGTTTGTGTGCGAGTTCTGATTTAGGCTAGAAACCTTTTATTACAGTTATTCACCCATTATCGTCTTTTCTCTGACAACTAAGTGCAACAGTTCCTATTGTAATAATTACTTCATGTGGCAGCGATTACACTGAAATGCCTCGTTCACAAACACCTACTGAAATGTGCCTCGTTCACAAACACCTACTGAAATGTGCCTCGTTCACAAACACCAACTGAAATTAATATGTAAGTAAAAGGGAAAGAACATACATACAGTAAAAACATTGCTTTTGACATTAGTTATAGGGAGGAGAGGAGAGGTGAGGAGAAAGGGAAGAGGAGTGGAAAAGGGAAGAGGAGAGAGGGAAGAGGAGAGAGGGGAGAGGAGTGGAGAGGAGAGGAGAGGAGAGAGGGAAGAGGAGAGAGGGGAGAGGAGTGGAGAGGAGAGGAGAGAGGGAAGAGGAGAGAGGAGTGGAGAGGAGAGGAGAGAGGGAAGAGGAGAGAGGGGAGAGGAGAGAGGGAAGAGGAGAGGAGAAGAGAGGGAAAAGTAGAGGAGAGAGGGAAGAGGAGAGAGGGAAGAGGAGAGAGGGAAGAGGAGAGAGGGAAGAGGAGTGGAGAGGAGAGGAGAGAGGGAAGAGGAGAGAGAGGGGAGAAGAGAGAGGGAAGAGGAGAGGAGAAGAGAGGGAAAAGTAGAGGAGAGAAGGAAGAGGAAAGGGGGAAGAGAATAGGAGAGGAGAAGAGGAGAGAAGGAAGAGGAGAGGAGAAGAGGAGAGGAGGCAGAACAGTATAAGTACTTAACTACACCAAGTATACTAGAAACCCTCATATCTGTTTTTTTGGGCCTTCACAACCAAACCAGGAAACTCACAGTTGCCAGGTTACAGAGGGGGTAGAGATGGGGAGAGAGGGAGGGGGGCGCAACCTGTCAAAATATCCTGAGTAGAGAAAAGGAGAGTGCGCGTTCAACTGCATTCCAGAGAGAAAGAGAGGGAAAAAAGAGGACAAGAATCCCTTCAGCAGGCTAAGCAGGGCAGTGTTGTGTGACTGGCGTTGCATAAACACACACAAACACACACACGCACATGCACGTTGCCCAACAGTGGCCAACCCAGAATATTGTGCAGTGAAGTGTTGTCTCCCACCGGTAACTTTAGTGTGGATGATTTAACGCTTAACTGCAATCAGCGTTAAAACGTTCCAAAAGCCTCATTCAGACATTCCGGTAACAGCTGGTGGGGGAGCTTGTGTGTGTGTAAGTATGTGTGTGTGTGTGTGTGTGTGTGTGTGTGTGTGTGTGTGTGTGTGTGTGTGTGTGTGTGTGTGTGTGTGTGTGTGTGTGTGTGTGTGTGTGTGTGTGTGTGTGTGTGTGTGTGTGTGTGTGTGTGTGTGTGTGCCTGCTTGTTTGTGTGAGCCTCACAGAGCCATAATAAGCGTCTGGGCTGTTTACAGAGGCAGGCCACAATGCGGAGGACAGATGTGGGAAAACCCCTGACACTCCAGACAAGGGCCCCCTTCTTCCCTCATTTTCCCCTTCTTTACTCAGACTGGAGATGGAGGGATGGAGTTACTGAATTAACTTCCTGGATTACCTCAAACACGCTTGTGGAAGCAGGACTTCATCCCCTCCCCTCTCTTCCCTCCCTCTGTGGGACATCTATCTCTCCATCTCTCCATCCAGATGTGTGCACAAACACAGGAGCTTCCAGCCCTGTCTACAGCACTCACAAACAAGCACACACTCACCAACAAGCGCACACACACACACACACACACACACACACACACACACACACACACACACACACACACACACACACACACACACACACACACACACACACACACACACACACACACACACACACACACACATGTAGCCTATTGTTGCGCTCAGAGTATGTGTGTTTGATATGTGGTCATGCACATGCAAGTATGTTCACCACATGTCTGAAAGGCACACAGTTGAGGAAAACCCACATTAGCACTGGCATACAGACAACCTCTGCAGGGGCAGGGGTTATAGACTCACACACACACACACACGTATGCATGAACACACACATTGTCTGGAATATGAACTGTAAAATAAAGCTGCTATACTTCAGGGGTAAAGGAGGGCAGTAGAGGGCAGGATGGAGGCTAGTGTTGTTATCAGCCCGGTTGTCTCTGCTTGGCTAGTCAAGTGGAGAGTAGGGGGGTAGGGTGTAGCTGTGGATGGGGGACTAGAGAGTAGCCAGTGTGCTTGGGGTGTTGGAGGGAGGGGGTTTAGTAGTTTATCTGTATAGTGGTGTGCAGCAGTATTTGCCTCCTGTGTTTGTTGTTCCCTAAGTGGCTGGTCTGGAGAGAGAGGGATGGAGCGAAGGAGGGAGGGAAGGAGGGGGATTTTCTGTGTCAGTGCCTCAGAGGATTTTGGCAGTGGCTTTGTTGAACCTGTGTTATTGTAGAGAGGGGGAATAAGATTTAAGCATTAGCCATGTCAGCCAGGACTTAACTCCCTCAGCCCCAGGCCTACACCTCTACCCTGCTCCAGACGTCTGCCCTCTCTCTCCCCCATCTTCCCTCTGCCTTCCCCAGCCCCAGCCCCCGCACACCCACCCCCACACCTCTACTCTCACCCCCCGTTCCCCTGTCCCTTCTATCTTTCCCGTGCCAGAGCCCTGTCCCTGCCCCAGACCCTGCCCGAGCCCTTTCCCCCATGAACTAGCACCAGGCACCAGACACTTTAAGCAACCCTGTCTTCCCAGCCATATCCCCATTATCCCAGTCCCAGGCCCCTTTCCTCCTTTCCCTCCTCTCCCTGCTCTCCTCCTTTCTCTCCCTCCTCTCCTCCCTCTCCTCTCCCTCCTCTCATCCTTTCCCCCTGTCCAGACATAGATCAGAAGGATAGGTTAAATCTATGACTCCCAGCTGCCGGGTGCCCCTGGTCCCAGGGATAAATAGTGTGTTTGTGTGTAAAGAAACAAGTTCTGGCCTCGGTTTTATGTCATGCTTCCTAAAGCGAGCCAACTTTCAGTTACTGCCCCTCTAGTCCACCACAGCTGTGTGTGTGTGTGTGTGTGTGTGTGTGTGTGTGTGTGTGTGTGTGTGTGTGTGTGTGTGTGTGTGTGTGTGTGTGTGTGTGTGTGTGTGTGTGTGTGTGTGTGTGTGTGTGTGTGTGTGTGTGCGCTGCGTGGCTATCTGACTGGACCGTGTGGTTTGTTTGGGGCAGGTGGCCAGGCCATTCCCTCTGCTTTGTGCTTGTCTGACCAGCGGAGAGATAGTCGCTGTTCATATCAAGCTCCAGTTATCACCATCTGATGGACACACACCCACCTTGGCAGACAAGTTGGTGGCATCACCCTTAAAAGCAAATATCAGTGTTTTCTTTAGTTTGTCTCTTCTGCGAGTATGTCTGACTGACTTTTAACTTCACTGCAGAAATATGTATGAAGTTTTTGCGACACTTTGAAAGAAAGCTGGATAATCTGCATTGCTGTGTGTGTTTGTGTGTGCAGCTATATGTATTTGTGTGTGTGTGTGTGTGTGTGTGTGTGTGTGTGTGTGTGTGTGTGTGTGTGTGTGTGTGTGTGTGTGTGTGTGTGTGTGTGTGTGTGTGTGTGTGTGTGTGTGTGTGTGTGTGTGTGTGTGTGTGTATTTGTGTGTAGTTCTCAGATACCTGCAATTTAATTAAGTTTTGACCAGAGGGGGATGTGTCTCCACCCAGTGTTGTGTCAGGAACCACGATGTGTCAGGAACCACGATGTGTCAGGAACCACGATGTGTCAGGAACCATGATGTGTCAGGAACCACACTTGTTTTAGCACCTAGAAAACTCTCTTTTACAATGTTGGACAGAATGTGAGACCCAGATGAGAAACCGCACACACTAAAGCAGGGGTCGGCAACAGGCGTCCCATGGGCCTAAACCGTCACGCAATATATTGTTTTGTCCCCCCAAAGTTTTTAGTCAAATTTTTTTATTTTTTATTTATTGTTTATGATTTTTGTTTTTGGGAGAAATATTTTTTTTATCCAGGAATTCAGCAAAACAAACTTTTTATTAAATTGTCATTAAAACTTGTTTTTCAACCACTCCACAAACTTCTTGATAACAAACTATAGTTTTGGCAAGTCGGTTAGGACATCTACTTTGTGCATGACACAAATAATTTTTCCAACAATTGTTTACAGAGAGATTATTTCACTAAATAATTCACTGTATCACAATTCCAGTGGGTCAAAGGTTTACATACACTAAGTTGACTGTGCCTTTAAACAGCTTGGAATATTCCAGAAAATGATGTCATGGCTTTAGAAGCTTCTGAGAGGCTAATATACATTATTTGAGTCAATTGGAGGTGTATCTTTGGATGTATTTCAAGGCCTACCTTCAAACTCAGTGCCTCTTTGCTTGACATTATGGGAAAATCAAAAGAAATCAGCCAAAACCTCAGAAAAAGAATTGTAGACCCCCACAAGTCTGGTTCATCCTTGGGAGCAATTTCCGAACGCCTGAAGGTACCGCATTCATCTGTACAAACAATAGCACGCAAGTATAAACACCATGGGACCACGCAGCCGTCATACCGCTCAGGAATGAGATGCGTTCTGTCTCCTAAAGATGAACGTACTTTGGTGCGAAAAGTGCAAATTAATCCCAAAACAACAGCAAAGGACCCTGTGAAGATGCTGGAGGAAACAGGTACAAAAGTATCTATATCCACAGTAAAACGAGTCCTATATAGACATAACCTGAAAGGCCGCTCAGCAAGGACGAAGCAACTGCTCCAAAATCGCCATAAAAAAGCCAGACCACGGTTTTCAGCTGCACATGGGGACAAAGTTTGTACTTTTTGGAGAAATGTCCTCTGGTCTGATGAAACAAAAATAAAACTGTTTGGCCATAATGACCATCGTCATGTTTGGAGGATAAAGGGGGAGGCTTGCAAGCCGAAGAATACCATCCCAACTGTGAAGCACGGGAGTGGCAGCATCATGTTGTGGGGTGCTTTGCTGCAGGAGATACTAGTGCACTTCATGTGAATATATTTACATTTACATTTAAGTCATTTAGCAGACGCTCTTTTCCAGAGCGACTTACAAGTACATACATTCATATTATTTTTATTTTTTTTGTACTGGCCCCATCGTGGGGATCGAACCCACAACCCTGGCGTTGCAAGCACCATGCTCTACCAACTGAGCCACACGGGGCCACATATATTGAAGAAATCTCAAGACATTAGTCAAGAAGTTGAAGCTTGGTCGCAAATGGGTCTTCCAAATGGACAATAACCAAAAGCATACTTCTAAAATTGTGGCAAAATGGCTTTAAGGACAACAAAGTCAAGGTATTGGAGTGGCCATCACAAAGCCCTGACCTCAATCCTCTAGAACATTTGTGGGCAGAACTGAAAAAGCGTGTGCAAGCAAGGAGGCCTACAAACCTGACTCAGTTACACCAGCTCTGTCAGGAGGAATGGGCCAAAATTCACTCAACTTATTGTAGGAAGCTTGTGGAAGGCTACCCGAAACGTTTGACCCAAGTTTAACAATTTAAAGGTAATGCTACCAAATACTAATTGAGTGTATGTAAACTTCTGACTCTTTGGGAATGTGATGAAAGAAATAAAAGCTGAAATAAATAATTCTCTCTACTATTATTCTGACATTTCACATTCTTAAAATAAAGTGGTGATCCTAACTGACCTAGACAGGGAATTTTTACTAGGATTAAATGTCAGGAATTGTGAAAAACTGAGTTTAAATGCATTTGGCTAAGGTGTATGTAAACTTCCGACTTCAACTGTATAGAGAGGGCGCTGACGGAGAAGGGTGACATCTTACGTGTTCAAACCGAACTTTGCTCTTTAGTGACTTTTATCGTGTTTGTCGCTACTTTTTGTACTGGAAGTTCTTACTACTATCACATACATATTTTTGGGGATTCATCAGATAGCACTGAGGAGTTTACCACAACAGTCAAGGGCTTCATCAATTAGTGCATAGACGATGTTGTCCCCACAGTGACTAGAAGAACATATCCAAACCAAAAACCATGGATTACAGGCAATATCTGTGCTGGGCTAAAGGCTAGAGCTACCGCTTACAAGGGACAGGACACGGTCATGGAGTCTTACAAGAAAGCCTGCTATGACCTCCGACGAGACATCAAACATGTAAAAGGTCAATATAGGAGGAATCCTTTTACACGAGCTCCGACGCTTGTCGTATGTGGCAGGGCTTGCAGACAATATTGGCTTACAAAGGGAAACCCAGCGGTGAGTTGCCTAAGAAATGCAGAACCCGCAAACGAGCTAAATGCCTTATATGCTTGCTTCGAGGAAATGAAAACTGTCTCTAGCGTGAAATACCCTTTTTTTGGGGTGAGCAAAACATTTAAACAGGTTAACAATCAAAAGGCCGTTGGGACAGAATACCAGGCCGCGTTTGCAAAGCATGCGAAGACCAGCTGGCAAGTGTCTTCACTGACTTTTTCAATCTCTCCTTATCCCAGTCTGTAATCCCAACATGGTTCAAGCTGACCACCATTGTCCCTGTTCCCAAGAGCTCCAAGGTAACCTGCCTAAATGAATATCGCCCTGTACGTAGCACTCACATCTGTAATTATGAAGTGCTTTGAAGGGCTGGTCGACACCATCATCCCAGACACCCTAGACCAGGGGTATTCAACTCTTACCCTATGAGGTCCGGAGCCTGCTGGTTTTCTCTTCTTCCTGATAATTAATTGCACCCACCTAGTGTTCCAAGTCTTAATCTGTCTCTGATTAGAGGGAAACAATGAATAAAAGCAATGGAACTGGCTTTGAGGTCCAGAGTCAAGTTTGAGGGCCTGTCATGCCAAATAATGTCCTAGGCAAGTCAGTTAAGAACAAATTCTTCTCTACAATGACCGCCTACCCTGGCCAAACCCAGACAACTGTACACCGCCCTATAGGACTCCCAATCACAGCCAGATGTGATGCAGTCTGGATTTGAACCAGGGACTATAGTGACGCCTCTTGCACTGAAATGCAGTGCCTTAGACCGGTGCACCACTTGGGAGCCCACTTGGGTTAAACTTTACTGTGAGAAAATGTGATGGATTAGTGCAGTGTTATAAAATAAATTAACAGAGGGCAATCAATTTTACCTGGTTAATAACTTCCGTCCCACCTGGCCAACATCCGGTGAAATGGCAGAGCGTGAAATTCAAACTACAGTATTATAAATATTTAACTTTCATAAAATCACAAGTTTAATACATCAAAATAAAGCTTAACTTTTTGTTAATCCAGCCGCTGTGTCAGATTTCAAAAAGGCTTTACGGCGAAAGCACACCATGCGATTATCTGAGGACAGCGCCCCGCATACATGAAAAACATATTTCAACCAGGCAGGTGCGACACGAAAGTCAGAAAGAGCAATATAAAAAATGCCTTACCTTTGATGATCTTCTTCTGTTGGCACTCCAAAAGGTCCCAGTTACATCACAAATGGTCCTTTTGTTCGATAATGTCCTTCTTTATATCCATAAAAACGCAGTTTAGCTGGCGCGCTTCAGTCAATAATCCACCCAGTTTCCCTCCATCAAAATGCATACAAAATGAATCCCAAACGTTACTAATAAACTTTTCCAAAAAAGTCAAACAACGTTTATAATCAAACCTTAGGTACCCTAATACGTAAATAAACGATAAAATTTAAGACGGAGAATCGTTATTGTCTTTACCGGAGAAAAATACCAAAGAACGCGCTCTCTTCCATGCGCTTGGAAACACTACAGCCAAAATGGGAGCCACCTAGAAAAACTACAATTTCTGGCTCATTTTTAAAGACTGTTGACATCTAGTGGAAGCCCTAGGAACTGCA
The DNA here is from genome assembly GCF_016432855.1 of Salvelinus namaycush. Taxonomy (NCBI): domain Eukaryota; kingdom Metazoa; phylum Chordata; class Actinopteri; order Salmoniformes; family Salmonidae; genus Salvelinus; species Salvelinus namaycush. Next base: position 24,077,671 of record NC_052326.1, read on the forward strand.
ATCTGGGAGGACTTGGCCTTATAATAAAAGTGATAGCCATTGAAAATAGTGGTAGGCTGAATTTGTTTTGGGGGGGAGAGGGTTTGACCTCGGGGTTTCGCCTGCCATATCAGTTCTGTTATACTCACAGACATACATTTTTTAATATATTTTTTTACCCCTTTTTTCTCCCCAATTTCGTGGTATCCAATTGGTAGTAGTTATAGTCTTGTCTCAGCACTGCAACTCCCGTACGGACTCGGGAGAGGCGAAGGTTGAGAGCCACGCGTCCCCCGAAACACAACCCAACCTAGCCGCACTGCTTCTTGACACAACGCACATCCAACCCGGAAGCCAGCCGCACCAATGTGTCGGAGGAAACACCGTACACCTGGCGACCTGGTCAGCGTGAACTGCGCCCGGCCCGCCACAGGAGTTGCTAGTGCGCGATGAGACAAGGATATCCCTGCCGGCCAAACCTTCCCTAACCCGGACGACGCTGGGCCAATTGTGCGTCGCCCCATGGACCTCCCGGTCGGGTCACAGACATAATTTTAACAGTTTTAGAATCTTTAGAGTGTTTTCTATCCAAATCTACCAATTATATGCATATCATAGCTTCTGGGCCTGAGTAACAGGCAGTTTACTTTGGGCACGCTTTTCATCCGGACGTCAAAATACTGCCCCCTACCCAAGAGAGGTTAAAAACGTCCACATCCTTCTCATTCCGTGCCTGAAGGTAGTCCTCAAATGCGTTCCTATCTGGTTTGACAATTTCCACCACATCAGGTGGGATTTCAATGATCTGAAAGTACGTTATACAAAAATAGCAATAGACAAACAACAACACTAAGTCAATCACAAATTTGAAGGACTACAATATATGCAATAATTGCATATGCAATTGCATTGTTTACCTCAGTCAACAGCTGCGGCTCCCGTCCGTACTCGGTGGAGGCCTGGATGATGTTGTATGCAAAGAGAATTACCTTCAGGTTGTTCTCCCACCCTTCCTGGAACCAATCAAGGGACTTGCCCATGGCAGTCTTGAGGGTCTGGTTGGTCCATTCACCAAACCTGGAGGAGGGGGTAGGGAAGCGATATATACTGACAATGTAAGATATTGAAATATGTCTGATTATGTTCCATGGAAAAACAAATTGTAAAAAAATTAGAAAACAAACCATTGGTGACAGAATATAACCTACCTAGTTCCAGCGTTCATGACCTTGGTCACTCAAGATGACCTCAGGAGAACCGTGGGTGTTAAAGATTGTCCACCATCGCCTTGGAGGTGGCCTTGCTAGTCTCATCCTTGATGGGTATCATACAAAATTAAAATCTATTTTTGGTTCAAGCACCCTTTTTAATGGGTTACAGAGGGAATTTAGAGTTAAGCACATACTCTTCCATTACTGACCTTATTGGTTTTGCCTCCACCCACTTGATAAAGTGATTGGTTGCCGTCAGACACAAGCTGTTGCCATTCCTGGATTTCGTGAATGGTCCGATGAGGTCCACCCCTAACATTTAAAGTGTTAAAGAGAAGATTACTTTATTCTCTCGCGTATCTGTGTCTTAGTCTGCAGATTTTCGTATTTGTAAAGATACTGACACACACACACACACACATTCTATAATATTGAACTCTGCTGTGGTCAAATAAAGAAAACATTACAAAACAACTTATAAGGGCAAAATTTGAATTGGGACACTTAGTGAGCGAAGAAGGTGTTCAGCCTGTCCGGAAGCAAAACGTTGATGTCCTGGTTTTGGTTTTGGCTGGTTGTTCTTTTTTAATCCGTGATTCTGTAGACCCTGCCACATACGTCTTGTGTCTGAGCCGTTGAACTGGGACTCAACTTTTGTCCCTATACCGACGTTTATCCTGCTTGATTGCTTTGCGGAGGGAATAACTACACTGTTTGTATTCTTCAATATTCCCAGTCTTCTTGCCATGGTTAAATGAGGTGGTTCTCGCTTTCAGTTTTGCGTGAATGCTCCCATCTACCCACGGTTTCTGGTTGGGGTAGGTTTTAATAGTCACAGCAGGTACAACATCTCCTATGCACTTCCTGATAAACTAATTCACCGTATCGGTAAATGTGTCAATATTGTTTTCTGAAGCTACTCTGAACATATCCCAGTCCGCTTGATCAAAACAATCTTGAAGTGTGGATTCCGATTGGTCAGACCAGTGTTGAATAGTCCTCACAATGGGTGCTTCCTGTTTGAGTTTCTGCCTATAGGAGGGGAGGAGCAAAATGGAATCGTGGTCCGATTTGCCGAATGGGGGGCGGGGGAGGGACTTATATGCATTCTGGAAGGTAGTATAGCAATGGTTGAGGTTTTTAGCAGCGAGAGTACAACAATAAATATGTTGATAGAATTTTGCGAGCCTTTTCCTAAAATGTGCTTTCTTAAAATCCTCATCTACAATAAATGCAGCCTCAGGATGTGTGGTTTCCAGTTTGCATAAAGTCCAGTGAAGTTCTTTGAGGGCCGTCGTGGTATCCTCTTGGGGGGGCTATAGACCGCTGTCGGTATTATTGACGAACATTCTCTTGGGGAGATAGTACGGTTGGCATTTGATTGTGAGATATTCTAGGTCGGGTGAACAGAAGGACTTGAGTTCCTGTATGTTATCACAGTTACACCATAAATCGTTAATCATAAAACATATACCTCCACCCTTCTGCTTCCCGGAGAGATGTTTGTTCCTGTCGGCGCGATGTACTGAGAACTGGCTTTACAGAGTCAGATGTACTGAGAACTCTCGCCTTGAGCTCATCAATTTTATTATCCAGAGATTGGACATTAGCGAGTAAAATACTCAGGAGTGGTGGGGGGTGTGCACGCTTCCTAAGTCGGACCAGAAGACTGCCTCGAGTACCTCTTCTTCGCCGGCGTTGTTTTGGGCCAGCCTCTGGATTAAGTTCAATTACTTTGGGGAGAGCAAACAAAGGATCCGCTCCAGGGAAGTCGTAATCCTGGTCGTAATGCTGGAAGTTCTGGTGAGTTACCGCCCCTCTAATATCCAATAGTTCTTCCCGGCTGTATGTAATGACACAAAACAGTTCCTGAGCTAATAACGTAAAAAATAGTACATAAACAAACAAAATACTGCAGAGTTGCTTCAGAGCTAGTCGCGATGTTGCCATCTCCGTCGACACCATTCACACTGCCCTCTCCCTCCTGGGCAAGAAGGGAAATAACTATGTGAGAATGCTATTCATAGACTACAGCTCAACTTTCAACACCATAGTCCCCTCCAAGCTCATCACCAAGCTCGGGACCCTGGGACTGAAGCCATCTCTGCAACTGGAACCTGGACTTCCTGATGGCCCGGCCCCAGGTGAGGGTAGGCCAAAACACCTCTGCCACAGGGGCCTCTCTGTGGTGTGTGCTTAGTCCCGTCCTGTACTCCCTGTTCACCCACAACTGCGTGGCCACGCATGTGTCCAACACCATCATCAAGTTTGCTGACAACACAACAGTGGTAGGCTTGATCACCAATGGTGATGAGACAGCCTACAGGGAGGAGGTCAGAGACATAGCAGTGTGGTGCAAGGACAACAACCTGTCCCTCAACATCAGTCATACCAAGGAGCTGATTGTGGACTATAGCAGAAAGAGGGGAGAGCACGCCTCCATCTACATCGACCGGGCTGTTGTGGAGTTGGTCGAGAGCTTCAAGTTCCTTGGTGTCCACATCACTAAGGACTCAACATGGTCCACACACACCTGCACAGTCATGAAGAGGGCACGGCAGCACCTCTTCCCCTTCAGGAGGCTGAAAAGTGTCTCCCACTGTGTCATAATGGGATTGCTAGGGCTGTTGCTAGAACTTGCAAAATTCTGACCGGATTACGTAATGAACCAAAGCGTCTGTTGCTATGCTGGTTGCTTGGAAGTAAGTGAGAAAGAAAGGATGAAAGGGAAAGAGAGGTGGGAAGAGAGTGGAAGATAGATGGAGAGAGAGATAGAGAGGGAGAAACAGAGAAAGACAGATGTGCAAATCAAATCAATTGTTATTTGTCAAATACGCCGAATAAAACCTTACAGTGAAATGCTTACTTTCAAGCCCTTAACCAGCAATGCAATTTTAAGAAAATACCTACAAAAAAGTAATAAAAAAGAATAAAAAATAATTAAAGAGAAACAGTAAATAACAATAGTTGGGCTATATACAGGGGGTACCGGTACAGATTCAAAATGTACTTAGACTTGAGTATTTCAACGACTCTTTTCTTCCAACTTGATAGGCAACCATTTGTACCTACGGGGGAAGGATGGCCAGCCACACAGGAGGGTGACTTTTACTAAGGAGGAGGAGGCCATACTGACCGAGATGCATGTTGGCCATTTCGGAGTGAAGCGTATGATTGCGAAAATCAACCTACGCTTCTTCTGACGGGGAATTGTAAAGCAGGTGGACAGCTGGGTAATTGAAATAACATTTTGTTTATCAATCACATTCTATTATATCTGAAATTATTATGATTTCTACGAATGTTATATCAGAGCTCACACAATGTTTCAATTTGTCACTTTTTGCTTAAAGGTCAGTACCATGTCTAGCCTGCCATAAGTTTGAGAGGGCGAAGACTGTGGAGCTGGTGTTGAAGCCCATCAAAGTTGTTTCACCATGGCACATGATCGGTAAGTGTCCCAATTTAAATTTTGCCCTGATAAGTTGTTTTGTAATGGTTTCTTTATTTTGAGCCGGACAAACTTCTCTCTTCGAGGAGAGCCCACGCACTTCACCAATGTTTCCGCAGATCAAGTATGCAGACATCTGCACAGTCTTGCACAAATTGGAACATTTTCTGGCTGGCGTTCGCATTGCCTTCCTTGTTGTTTTCCTTACAAATAATAACTTTGGACATGTGTACAATTCTATCAAAGTATTTTCTGTATATCGTGTTGTCGTTTCTGCTGTAGGCGCATACAGTATTTATGTATGTATCTATGTATGTATGGAGCATAATGTATTTACAGTTTTATTCACATTTTCAAGTACTGGTGGCAAATAATGCATTCCGATTATTGCATAGATTGTAATGGACACCTATGATGTGTGTAAAATACTTTTTTGAAGGTTGTACTTATTATAATGAGCTAATGCTAAGCTATTTGCCAGCTCAAATCAAACAAAATCAAATCAAATTTTATTGGTCACATACACATGGTTAGCAGATGTTATTGCGAGTGTAGCGAAACGCTTATGCTTCTAGATCCGACAGTGCAGCAGTATCTAACAGGTAATATCTAACAATTCCACAACAAAACCTAATATCGAACAAATTCCACAACAAAACCTAATACACACAATCTAATAAAGGAATGGGATAAGAATATATAAGTATAAAATATATGGATGAGCAATGACAGAGCGGCTAAGATGCAATAGATAGTAAAGAATAGATAGTGAAGGATACAGTATACAGTATATACATATGAGATGAGTAATGCAAGATATGTAAACATTATTAAAGTGGCATTATTAAAGTGACTAGTGTTCCATTTATTAAAGTGGCCAATGATATCAAGTCTGAGGTAGGCAGCCGCCTCTCTGTGCTAGTGGTGGCTGTTTAACAATCTGATGGCCTTGAGATCGAAGCTGTTTTTCAGTCTCTCTGTCTCAGCTTTGATGCACCTGTACTGACATCGCCTTCTGGATGGAAGCGGGGTGAACAGGTGGTGACTCGGTGGTTATTGTCCTTGATGATCTTTTTTGCCTTCCTGTGACATAGGTGATGCGGTGTGCAGACCGCACCACCCTCTGGAGAGCCCTGCGGTTGTGGGCAGTGCAGTTGCCGTACCAGGCGATGATACAGACCGACAGGATGCTCTCAATTGTGCACCTGTAAAAGTTAGTGAGGGTTTTCAGTGACAAGCCAAATTTCTTCAGCCTCCTGAGGTTGAAGAGGCGCTGTTGCGCCTTCTTCACCACACTGTCTGTGTGCGTGGACTATTTCAGTTTGTCCGTGATATGTACAACAAGGAACTTAACTTCTTATGGCTGCAGCCCGGCGTCGGTACACTTATGACAACAGCCAGCTCAAGTGCAGGGCGCGAAATTCAAAATATATATTTTTTTAAATATTTAACTTTCACACATTAACAAGTCCAATACAGCATATGAAAGGTACACATCTTGTGAATCCAGCCAACATGTCCGATTTTTAAAATGTTTTACAGCGAAAACAGCACGTATATTTATGTTAGCTCACCACCAAATACAAAAAAGGACAGACATTTTTCACAGCACAGGTAGCATGCACAAAGCCAACCTAACTAACCAAGAACCAACCAAACTAACCAACAAACAACTTCATCAGATGACAGTCTTATAACATGTTATTCAATAAATCTATGTTTTGTTCGAAAAATGTGCATATTTCAGGTATAAATCATAGTTTACATTGCAGCTACAATCAGAAATTGCACCGAAAGCAGCCATAATAATTACAGACACCAACACCAAATACCTAATTACTCATCATAAAACATTTCTGAAAAATACATAGTGTACAGCAAATGAAAGACAGGCATCTTGTGATTCCAGCCAATATTTCCGATTTATTAAGTGTTTTACAGCGAAAACACAATATAGCGTTATATTAGCTTACCACAATAGCCAGAAACACAAGCCCTTCCCCAGCAGTAAAAGTTAGCGATCGTGACAAACCAGTAAAAGATATATAATTTTTGACTAACCTTGATATTCTTCATCAGATGACAGTCCTATAACATCAGGTTATACATACACTTATGTTTTGTTCGAAAATGTGCATATTTAGAGCTGAAATCAGTGGTTACACATTGTGCTAACGTAGCTACTATTTCCCACAACGTCCGGATATTTTTCTGACACTTTTTCTGACACACATATTCTGACCAAATAGCTATTCATAAACATAACTAAAAAATACATGTTGTATAGGAAATGATAGATCCATTAGTTCTTAATGAAATCGCAGTGTTAGAATTCTAAAAAATAACTTCATTATGACATCCAGCTTCGGTATAGCTAGAGTACCCAAACGTTGGGCGCCGACGACTAATTCACATGTACGACAGATATATGAAATAGCATCATAAAATGTTTCTTACTTTTGCTGATCTTTCATCAGAATGTTGGACAAGGGGTCCTTTGTCGGGAACAATCGTTGTTTGGATTTAGAACGGCCACTTTCCCTCTCGATTTAGCAAGCACACTAGCCAAGTGGCACGAATCTCTCCATCGTCAACAAAGTCAGAGAACGGAACACGGCAAAACTCCCGAAAAAATTTCAATAATCTGATTAAACTATATTGAAAAAACATACTTTACGATGATATGGTCACATGTATCAAATAAAATCAAAGCCGGAGATAGTAGTCGCCTATAACGGCAGCTAAACAGAAGGCAAATCCAGGTACCACCTCGCGCTCTCCAGAAAACCGGAAATGGGGGACACGTCATACAAAGAGCTTGTATTCCACTTCAGACCAAGATAAACACTAAATTTCTTCTCTCACCGCCTCTTGACATCCAGGGGAAGGTGTATGACGTGCATGTATACTCATACGTATCATGCCCATTTATAGGCAGGAAGAAGAACAGAGCCTCGATTTCAGACTTTCCACTTCCTGGTCAGGAAGTTTGTGCCAAATGAGTTCTGTTTGACTCACAGATATAATTCAAACGGTTTTAGAAACTAGAGAGTGTTTTCTATCCAATAGTAATAATAATATGCATATTGTACGAGCAAGAATTGAGTACGAGGCCGTTTGAAATGGGCACCTTTTATCTGGCTACTCAATACTGCCCCTGCAGCCCAAACAGGTTAAAGCTTTCCACCTTCTCCACTGCTGTCCCGTCGAGGTGGATGGGGGGGTGCTCCCTTGGCTGTTTTCTGAAGTCCACAATCATCTCTTTTGTTTTGCTGACATTGAGTGAGAGGTTATTTTCCTGACACCACACTCCGAGCGCCCTCACCTCCTCCCTGTTGGCTGTCTCGTCGTTGTTGGTAATCAAGCTTACCACTGTAGTGTCATCTGCAGACTTGATGATTGAGTTGGAGGCGTGCATGGCCACGCAGTTGTGGGGGAACAGGGAGTACAGGAGGGGGCTGAGCACGCACCATTGTTGGGCCCCAGTGTTGAGGATCAGCGGAGTGGAGATGTTGTTTCCTACCTTCACCAGGAAGTCCAGGACCCAGTTGCACAGGACGGGGTCGAGACCCAGGGTCTCAAGCTTAATGATGAGTTTGGAGGGTACTATGGTGTTGAATGTTGAACTATAGTCAATGAACAGCATTCTTACATAGGTATTCCTCTTGTCCAGATGGGATAGGGCAGTGTGCAGTGTGATGGCGATTGCGTCGTCTGTGGCCCTATTAGGGTGGTAAGCAAATTGGAGTGGGTCTAGGGTGACAGGTAAGGTGGAGGTGATATGATCCTTGACTAGTCTCTCAAAGTACTTCATGATAACAGAAGTGAGTGCTACGGGGCTATAGTCATTTAGTCCAGTTACCTTAGCTTTCTTGGGAACAGGTACAATGGTGGCCACGTTGAAGAATGTGGGGACAACAGACTGGGATAGGGATTGATTGAATATCAGCCAGCTGGTCTGCGCATGCTCTGAGGATGTCGTCTGAGTCGGCAGCCTTGCGAGGGTTACCACGTTTAAAGGTTTTACTCACGTCAGCCACAGAGAAGGAGAGCCCACAGTCTTTGTTTTAGTGGCACTGTATTGTCCAAAGAAGTTGTTCAATTTGTCTGGGAGCAAGCCGTCGATGTCCGCAACGGGGCTGGTTTTCTTTTTGTAACTTCTAATGGCTGCAATCCCGGTAACGGGATGGTATGATAACAGCCAGTGAAAGTGCAGGGCGCCAAATTCAAAACAACAGAAATCTCCTAATTAAAATTCCTCAGACATACATGTGTCTTATACCATTTTAAAGGTAATCTTGTTGTTAATCCCACCAAAGTGTCCGATTTCAAATATGCTTTTCAGTCAAAGCACCACAAACGATTATGTTAGGTCACCACCAAGCCACAATAAGCACAGCCATTTTTCCAGCCAAAGATAGCAGTCACAAAAAGCACAAATAGAGATAAAATTAATCACTAACATTTGATGATCTTCATCAGATGACACTCATAGGACTTCATGTTACACAATACATGTATGTTTTGTTTGATAAAGTTCATATTTATATAAAGAAATCTGAGTTTACATTGGCGTGTTCCGTTCACTAGTTCCAAAAACATCCAGTGATAGTGCATAGCCACACATCTATTCAACATAAATACTCATCATAAATGTAGATGATAATACAAGTTATACACATGGAATTATAGATATACCTCTCCTTAATGCACAACTGTGTCAGATATCAAAAAAGCAAACCATGCAATAATCTGAGTACGGCGCTCAGACGACAAATCAACCCAAAGAGATATCCGCCATGTTGGAGTCAACATAAGTCAGAAATAGCATTATAAATATTCACTTACCTTTGATGATCTTCATCAGAATGCACTCCCAGGAATCCCAGTTCCACAATAAATGTTTGATTTCTTCCATAAACTCCATAATTTATGTCCAAATTACTCCTTTCGGTTTGCGCGTTCAGTACACAATCTAAACTCACGACGCGCGGGCAGGTCCATGTAAAAGTTTAGACAAAAAGTCATTTTACAGTCCGTAGAAACATGTCAAATGAAGTATAGAATCAATCTTTAGGATGTTTTTAACATAAATCTTCAATAATGTTCCAACATTATAGAATTCCTTTGTCTTCAGAAAAGCAATGGAACAGAGCTCGATCTCACGTGAACGAGCGGCACGAGCTCCTGGCATTCTGCCAGAGCCCTGACTCATTCCACTCTCATTCGGCCCCACCTCACAGTAGAAGCATCAAACACGTTTCTAAAGACTTTTGACATCTAGTGGAAGCCTTAGGAAGTGCAAAATGACCCCATATATACTGTGTATTCGATAGGCCAAGAGTTGAAAACCTACAAGCCTCAGGTTTCCCACTTCCTGGTTGGATTTTTCTCAGGTTTTCGCCTGCCATATGAGTTCTGTTATACTCACAGACATCATTCAAACAGTTTTAGAAACTTCAGAGTGTTTTCTATCCAAATCTACTATCCAAATCTACTAATAATATGATAATATGCATATATTAGCAACTGGGACTGAGTAGCAGGTAGTTTACTCTAGGCACGCTTTTCATCCAAACGTGAAAATGCTGCCCCCTATCCATAACAAGTTAATTCTGCACGAGTTAATATTAAGACTGTGTGAGAGGCTAAAGACCAACAGTCACTGTCCAGATTTCAGTTTCCATTTAACCCGTAGCTAAAGTTCGCTTGACTTGCCATAGGCCCATTTGAAGTCCCCATCTTGTGACTGTCAAATTTTTATAGCGCTTCACAACCATCTCACACAACGTAGGCTCTGCTACTGTATCATCTTCTTTTACCACTTTACCAAATCTTTCCCAAACATTACTTTTCTGGCCCTCCCTTCTCTATCTTCAACTGCCCCTTTTGCAGCTTTTCTCTTATTGAATTAAACTCCAACATTGTCCTTTTCTGATTCAGAAGGGTTGGGTTAAATGCAGAAGACACAATTCAGTTGAAATCATTCAGTTGTGCAACTGACTAGGTATCCCCCTTTCTCTTTCTCTTTCTCCTTCCCTTTTGCCTCAGCTGAACATTCACTTTTTCTGTCAGTTCCCAAAAGCATTTGGCGATTGGCGTGTAGCCTATTTGGTGCACGTGAAGCGGACATATGGTTTTCTTCCTCTCTGTTTAACAAAGTAATTTTGTGACCATCCACAAAATAAAGATTAAATTCAGGACTGCAGCGAGCCCTCGTGTTTCTGCTGTGTGCGTTTGAGTTTCATCACAATGGAATCATTTGAAAAGCTCAAGAATGATAACCTCTGACAAAATAAAAGGAAAGGAGTTATCTTCTTTGGGCTGCAAGCCCGAAGCCGGGCACAATATGACAACAGCCACTTCAAGTGCAGGGCGCGAAATTCAAAATATATTTTTTAGAAATATTTAACTTTCACACATTAACAAGTCCAATACAGCATATGAAAGATAAACATCTTGTGAATCCAGCCAACATGTCCGATTTTTTAAATGTTTTACAGCGAAAACACCACGTATATTTATGTTAGCTCACCACCAAATACAAAAAAGGACAGACATTTTTCACAGCACAGGTAGCATGCACAAAACCAACCTAACTAACCAAGAAACAACTTCATCAGATGACAGTCTTATAACATGTTATTCAATAAATCTATGTTTTGTTTGAAAAATGTGCATATTTGAGCTATAAATCAGTTTTACATTGCAGCTACCATCACAGCTACCGTCAAAAATAGCACCGAAGCAGCCAGAGTAATTACAGACACCAACGTCAAATACCTAAATACTCATCATAAAACATTTCTGAAAAATACATGGTGTACAGCAAATGAAAGACAGGCATCTTGTGATTCCAGCCAATATTTCCGATTTCTTAAGTGTTTTACAGCGAAAACACAATATAGCATTATATTAGCTTACCACAATAGCCAGAAACACAAGCCATTTACCAGCAGCAAAAGTTAGCGATCGTAACAAACCAGCAAAAGATATATAATTTTTGACTAACCTTGATAAGCTTCATCAGATGACAGTCCTATAACATCAGGTTATACATACACTTATGTTTTGTTCGAAAATGTGCATATTTAGAGCTGAAATCAGTGGTTATACATTGTGCTAACGTAGCATCTTTTTCCCAGAATGTGCGGATATTTTTATGACACTCAACTATTCTGACCAAATAACTATACATAAACGTTACTAAAAAATACATGTTGTATAGGAAATGATAGATACACTAGTTCTTAATGCAATCGCCGTGTTAGAATTCTAAAAATAACTTCATTACGACATCCAGCTTAGTTATAGCGAGAGAGTGCCCAAAATCTGGGCGCAAACTACTAGTTCACATGTTCGACAGATATATGAAATAGCATCATAAAATGGGTCCTACTTTTGATGATCTTCCATCAGAATGTTGTACAAGGGGTCCTTTGTCCAGAACAATCGTTGTTTGGATTTAGAATGTCCTCTTCTCCAGTCAATTAGCACGGAAAGCTAGCAAAGTAGCGCGAAGCTCTCCTTCCTGAACAAAGGCAGACAAAGCAACACGCCTAACGTCCCGAAAAAATTTCAATAATCTAATAAAACTATATTGAAAAAACATACTTTACGATGATATTGTCACATTTATCAAATAAAATCAAAGCCGGAGATATTAGTTGTCTATAACGACAGCTTTACAGAAGGCAATACCAGGTCCCTTCTCGCGCGTTCCAGGAAACAGGAAATTGGGGTCACGTCATGCCAAGAGCTTTTATTCGACCTCAGATCATGTTATACACTCCATTTCTTCTCTCACTGCCTGTTGACATCTAGTGGAAGGTGTATGAAGTGCATGTATACTAATATATATGAAGCCCATTTATAGGCAGGCCCTAGAACAGAGCATCGATTTCAGATTTTCCACTTCCTGTCAGGAAGTTTGCTGCAAAATGAGTTCTGTTTTACTCACAAATATAATTCAAACGGTTTTAGAAACTAGAGAGTGTTTTCTATCCAATAGTAATAATAATATGCATATTGTACGAGCAAGAATTGAGTACGAGGCCGTTTGAAATGGGCACCTTTATCCAAGTTACTCAATACTGCCCCTGCAGCCATAAGAAGTTATAGTGCATGTGTGTACGAGAGAGAGAGAGACAGAGAGAGAGAAACTCAAACCCTAACGTCTGCCTGGCCCACCACTCCACCATGAACTTTAGCAGCCTTTACAACCAGATCTACCTCAAAAAGGGATCAGTACCCACCTTTGCCAGGACCCCACAGAGCCCCAGGACAGCAACACAATTAGACCCAACCAAATCATGAGCTAACAAAAATATCGCATTGGAAAGAATTTACAAAAAAAACTGAGCAAACTAGAATGCTATTTGGCCCTAAACAGAGAGAACACAGCGGCAGACGACCTGGCCACTGTGACTGACCCAAAATTAAGGACATCTTTGACTATATAATAGACCCACAAAGAATTTGAAAACACATTCAATCACCACAGTGTGCAATCACAGCTGCAAAATGTGTGACCTGTTGCCACAAGAAAAGGTCAACCAGTGAAGAACAAATACCATTGTAAATACAACCTATATTTATGTTTAATTATTTTCCATTTTGTAGTGTAACTATTGCACATCATTACAACACTGTTAATAATATGACATTTGAAATGTATTTTGGAACTTTTGTGAGTGTAATGTTTACTGTACATGTTTTATTGTTTATTTCACTCTTGTATATTGTCTATTTCACTTGCTTTGGCAATGTAAACATATGTTTCCCATACAAATAAAGCCCTTAAATTAAAATTGAAATTGAGAGAGAGAGAGGGAGAGAGAGCATGTCTTAGGGGAAAAGTGTGAGAAACAGCAAGCGAGAGGGTAAAATAGTGACAGCATGAGCAAGAGAGACCGAGAGGGTGAGTTGCCGTCCCTGTGTGGAGGGAGAAAGTTCCCATGTCTCCAATGAGGTGATGGGTTATCAGTATTGTTTTGGCAGCCAGCGATGCCAAGGAAAGCTATCACACAAACAAATGAATTAGTCTCCCACAACAATGGGCCTTGATAACTTGAGCTGTTTCCGTCTCTCTTTCTCCCTCCCTTTCTTTCTATAATGCATCCTGTTCACCATTGAGCCCTGGCAAGCTCTCTGCATCAAGACCTGTGTGTGTGTGTCTATGTGTGTGTGCGCCAATGTAATAAACATCTCATTACAATGTCCCAGGTTGCCTGTCAATTCTATTTGCATAAAGCCTCTTTGTCTGGCCCTCTCCTGCCTCCTGCCGCTATTTTCATGTTCTCTTTATTTACACCAGTGAAATAATGCTCACCTAGTCCCTCACTCAGTCAGCATTTAGCCAGGGCTACCCCATAGGATTGAGACAGGGTTGCGATTTGCCCCCCCCCCTCTCTCTCTCATTCAATTCAAGGGGCTTTATTCGTATTGGAAACATATGTTAACATTGCCAAAGCAAGTGAAATAAAAAATATACAAAAGTGAAATAAACAATAAAAATTAACAGTAACCATTACACTCACAGAAGTTCCAAAAGAATAAAGACATTACAAATGTCACATTATGTGTATACACAGTGTTGTAATGAAATGCAAATTGTTAATGTACAAAAGGGAAAATAAATAAACATAATATGGTTTGTATTTACAATGGTGTTTGTTCTTCACTGGTTGCCCTTTCACCCAGTATTTCACCCAGTAGATATGGGAGTTTATCAAAATCAGTTTTTTTCCCCAAATTCTTTGTAGATCTGTGTAATCTCAGGGAAATATGTGTCTCTAATATGCTCATACATTTGGCAGGGGGTTAGGAAGTGCAGCTCAGTTTCCACCTTATTTTGTGGGCAGTGTGCACATAGCCTGTCTTCTCTTGAGAACCAAGAGAAAGGCCTACGTCGGCCTTTCTCAATAGCAAGGCTATGCTCACTGAGTCTGTACATAGTCAAACCTTTCCTTAAGTTTTGGTCAGTCACGGTGGTCAGATATTCTACCACTGTGTACTCTCTGTTCAGGGCCAAATAGCATTCTAGTTTGCTCTGTTTTTTTATTAATTATTTCCAATGTGTCAAGTAATTATCTTTTTGTTTTATTTTGTCTCTCTCTCTCTCCCTTTCTCTCCCCCTGTCTCGCTCTCACGCCATCTCTCTCTCCTTCCCTCTTGCTCTGTCTGTCCCTCCCTCTGTCAATTAAATAACATTTCAATTCAAGGGGCTTTATTGGCATGGGAAACATATGTTACCATTGCCAAAGCAAGTGAAGTAGATAATATATAAAAGTGAAATAAACAATCAAAATTAACTGCAAACATTAAACTCACAGAAGTCCCAAATGAATAAAGATATTACAAATGTAGTATTATGTACATATACAGTGTTGTAATGTTGTGGAAATGGTTAAGTAATTACCTTTTTGTTTTCTCTTGATTTGGTAGGGTCTAATTGTGTTGCTGTCCTGGGGCTCTGTGGCGTCTGTTTGTGTTTGTGAACAGAGCCCCAGGACCAGCTTGCTTAGGGGACTCTTCTCCAGGTTCTTCTCCACATCTGTAGCTGATGGCTTTGTTATGGAAGGTTTGGGAATCGCTTCCTTTTAGGTGGTTGTAGAATTTAACGGCTCTTTTCTGGATTTTGATAATTAGCAGCTATCGGCCTAATTCTGCTCTGCATGCATTATTTGGTGTTTTACGTTGTACACTGAGGATATTTTGCAGAATTTGGCATGCAGAGTCTCAATTTGGTGTTTGTCCCATTTTGTGAATTCTTGGTTGGTGAGCGGACCCCAGATCTCACAACCACAAAGGGCAATGGGTTCTATAACTGATTCAAGTATTTTTTGCCAGATCCTAATTGGTATGTCAAATTTTATGTTCCTTTTGATGGCATAGAATGACCTTCTTGCCTTGTCTCTCAGATCGTTCACAGCTTTATGGAAGTTACCTGTGGCGCTGATGTTTAGGCCAAGGTATGTATTGTTTTTTGTGTGCTCTAGGGCAATGGTGTCTAGATGGAATTTGTATTTGTGGTCCTGGCGACTGGACATTTTTTGGAACACCATTATTTTGGTCTTACTGAGATTTACTGTCACGGCCCAGGTCTGGCAGAATCTGTGCAGAAAATCTAGGTGCTGCTGTAGGCCCTCCTTGGTTGGTGACAGAAGCAGCAGATCATCAGCAAATAGGAGACATTTGACTTCAGATTCTAGTTGGGTGAGGCCGGGTGCTGCAGACTGTTCTTGTGCTCTCGCCAATTTGTTGATATATAT
Source organism: Salvelinus namaycush (assembly GCF_016432855.1). Classification (NCBI taxonomy): domain Eukaryota; kingdom Metazoa; phylum Chordata; class Actinopteri; order Salmoniformes; family Salmonidae; genus Salvelinus; species Salvelinus namaycush. The sequence continues at coordinate 24,093,585 of NC_052326.1, forward strand.
ATTGAAGAGGGTGGGGCTTAAGCTGCATCCCTGTCTCACCCCACGGCCCTTGCCTATTTTAACCGCACACTTGTTGTTTGTGTACATGGATTTTATACTGTTGTATGTTTTTCCCCCAACACCACTCTCCATCAATCTGTATAGCAGACCCTCATGCCAAATTGAGTCGAAGGCTTTTTTGAAATCAACAAAGCATGCGAAGAGTTTGCCTTTGTTTCGGATTGTTTGTTTGTCAATTGGGGTGTGCAGGGTGAATACGTGGTCTGTCGTACGATAATTTGGTAAAAATCCAATTTCACATTGGCTCAGTACATTGTTTTCACTGAGGAAATGTACGAGTCTGCTGTTAATGATAATGCAGAGGATTTTCCCAAGGTTGCTTTTGACGCATATTCCATGGTAGTTAACTTCTTCTGGCTGCAAGCCCGACGTCGGTACACTTATGACAACAGCCAGCTCAAGTGCAGGGCGCGAAATTCAAAATATATATTTTTAAAATATTTAACTTTCACACATTAACAAGTCCAATACAGCATATGAAAGGTACACATCTTGTGAATCCAGCCAACATGTCCGATTTTTAAAATGTTTTACAGCGAAAACAGCACGTATATTTATGTTAGCTCACCACCAAATACAAAAAAGGACAGACATTTTTCACAGCACAGGTAGCATGCACAAAGCCAACCTAACTAACCAAGAACCAACCAAACTAACCAAGAAACAACTTCATCAGATGACAGTCTTATAACATGTTATACAATAAATCTATGTTTTGTTCGAAAAAATTTGCATATTTCAGGTATAAATCATAGTTTACATTGCAGCTACAATCAGAAATTGCACCGAAAGCAGCCATAATAATTACAGACACCAACGTCAAATACCTAATTACTCATCATAAAACATTTCTGAAAAATACATAGTGTACAGCAAATGAAAGACAGGCATCTTGTGATTCCAGCCAATATTTCCAATTTATTAAGTGTTTTACAGCGAAAACAGAATATAGCGTTATATTAGCTTACCACAATAGCCAGAAACACTTGGGCGCCGACGACTAGTTCACATCTACGACAGATATATGAAATAGCATCATAAAATGTTTCTTACTTTTGCTGATCTTCCATCAGAATGTTGGACAAGGTGTCCTTTGTCCAGAACAATCGTTGTTTGGATTTAGAACGGCAACTTTCCCTCTTGATTTAGCAAGCACACTAGCCAAGTGGCACGGATCTCTCCATCGTCAACAAAGTCAGAGAACGGAACACGGCAAAACTCCCGAAAAAATTTCAATAATCTGATTAAACTATATTGAAAAAACATACTTTACGATGATATGGTCACATGTATCAAATAAAATCAAAGCCGGAGATAGTAGTCGCCTATAACGGCAGCTAAACAGAAGGCAATCCCACTGTCCACCTCGCGCTCTCTCGAGTACCGGAAATGAGGGACACGTCATACAAAGAGCTTGTATTCCACTTCAGACCAAGATAAACACTACATTTCTTCTCTCACAGCCTCTTGACATCCAGGGGAAGGTCTATGAAGTGCACGTATACTCTTACGTATCATGCCCATTTATAGGCAGGAAGAAGAACAGAGCCTCGATTTCAGACTTTCCACTTCCTGGTCAGGAAGTTTGTGCCAAATGAGTTCTGTTTGACTCACAGATATCATTCAAACGGTTTTAGAAACTAGAGAGTGTTTTCTATCCAATAGTAATAATAATATGCATATTGTACGAGCAAGAATTGAGTACGAGGCCGTTTGAAATGGGCACCTTTTATCTGGCTACTCAATACTCCCCCTGCAGCCCAAACAGGTTAATGAGGTCAAATTTGTCTCCACTTTTGTGGATTGGGGTGATCAGTCCTTGGTTCCAAATATTGGGGAAGATGCCAGAGCTGAGGATGATGTTAACCTGTTTGGGCTGCAAGCCCGACACCGGTACAATTATGACAACATCCAGCTCAAGTGCAGGGCGCGACATTCAAAAGCTAGTTTTTAAAAATATTTAACTTTCACACATTAACAAGTCCAAGACACCAGATGAAAGATAAACTTCTTGTGAATCAAACCAACATGTCCGATTTTTAAAATGTTTTACAGGGAAGACAAAATATGTAAATCTATTAGCTAACCACGTTAGCAAATGACACGACTTTTCTAACTCCATCAGTTTCTTACTCCATCAGGTGCTATCACAAATTCGACCAAATAAAGATATAAATAGCCACTAACCAAGAAACAAATTCATCAGATGACAGTCTGATAACATATTTATTGTATAGCATATTTTTTTTCGAAAAATGTGCATATTTCAGGTATAAATCATATTTTACATTTCAGCTACAAATCAGAAAGTGCACCGAAAGCAGCCATAATATTTACAGACACCAACAGACACCAACGTCAAATGGCTTATTACTCATCATAAAACATTTCCGAAAAATATATAGTTTGCAGCAATTGAAAGATAGGCAACTTGTGATTCCAAACAATATTTCCGATGTATTAAATGTTTTACAGCGAAAACAAAATGTATCGCTATATTAGCGTAGCCACAATAGAGAGACACATTTGGGCGCCCACGACCCGTTCACATGCACGACAGATATATGAAATAACATCATAAAATGAGTCTTACTTTGGCTGATCTTTCATCAGAATGTTGAAACAGGCGTCCTCTGTCCAGATGAGTCGTTGTTTCGTTTCAGAATGAGAAATATCCCTGTTCATTTAGCATTTCCAGTAGCCGTGGCCCAACGTAAACACAGTCATACGACGGAACACGGCAAAACTCCCGAATAAAGTTTCAATAATCTGATTAAACTATATTGAAAAAACATACATTACGATGATATGGTCACATATATCCAAAAAAATTCGAGCCGGAGACGTTAGCCGTTCGTTAGGAAGGCAAAACAGAAGTCCATCCCACTTCCTTCAGAATACCGGAAGTTGGCGCTCAGGTCAAAGAAATAGGTTTTTTTCCACCATAGACCAAGAGGAGCAAAAAAATTTCTTCTCTGACATCCTCTTTACACCAATAGGAAGGCGTATAGACTGTCAGCAGACTCCTAGATGTTATGACCATGTATAGGCATCAGATTGAAAAGAGCATAGATTTCTGACATTTCACTTCCTGGTCAGGAAAAGTGCTGCAAAAGGACTTCTGTTTCACTCAGAGAAATAATTCCAACTCTTTTAGAAACTAGAAAGTGTTTTCTATCCAAAAAGAATAATAATATTCATATTGTACAAGCAAGATTTGAGTAGGAGGCCGTTTGAAATGGCCACCTCTTCCAGGTTACTCAGTGCTGCCAGTTGCAGCCATAAGAAGTTAAAGAGTTTTAGTACAGCCAATTGGAAATTGTTGTCTGTATATTTGATAATTTCATTGAGGTTACCGTCAACACCACAGACCTTTTTGGGTTGGAGGGTTTGTATTTTATCCTGTAGTTCATTCAAGGTAATTGGAGAATCCTATGGGTTCAGGTAGTCTTTAAAAGTTGATTCTAAGATTTGTATTTGATCATGTGTATGTTTTTGCTGTTTGTTCTTTGTTACAGAGCCAAAAAGATTGGAGAAGTGGTTTACCCAGACATCTCCATTTTGGATAGATAATTATTCATGTTGTTTGTTTAGTGTTTTCCAATTTTCCCACAAGTGGTTAGATTCTATGGATTCTTCAATTACATTGAGCTGATTTCTGACGTGCTGTTCCTTCTTTTTCCGTAGTGTATTTCCTTATCATTTTAGTGATTCACCATTGTGAAGGCGTAGACTCAGGTTTTCTGGGTCTTTATGTTTTTGGTTGGACAGGTTTCTCAATTTATTTCTTAGGTTTTTGCATTCTTTATCAACCATTTCTCATTGTTGTTCATTTTCTTCGGTTTTCTGCTTGTAATGTTTAGATTTGATAGGGAAGCTGATCTGATAGCGGTGTCAGTGGGCTGACTGTGAAGGCTCTGAGAGAGTCTAGGTTAAGGTCAATAATAAAGTAGTCTAGAGTACTACTGCCAAGAGATGAGCTATAGGTTTACCTACCATAGGAGTCTCCTCGAAGCCTACCATTGACTATGTACAGACCCAGCGTGCGACAGAGCTGCAGGAGTTGTGACACGTTTTTGTTGGTTATGTTGTCATAGTTGTGCCTAGGGGGGCATATGGGGGAGGGAATGCTGTCACCTCCAGTCAGGTGTTTGTCCCCCTGTGTGCTGAGGGTGTCAGGTTCTTCTCCGGTTCTGGCATTTAGGTCGCCACAGACTAGTACATGTCCCTGGGCCTGGAAATGATTGATTTCCCTCTCCAGGATGGAGAAGCTGTACTCATAAAAGTATGGGGATTCTAGTGGGGGATATAGGTGGCACACAGGAGGACATTTTTCTCTGTTAAGATCATTTCCTTTTTTAATTTCTAACCAAATGTAAAATGTTCCTGTTTTGACTAATTTAATGGAGTGGGTTAGATCTGCTCTATACCAAATTAGAATACCCCCTTAGTCTCTTCCCTGTTTCACACCTGGTAGTTTGGTGGATGGGAGTACCAGCTCTCTGTAACCTAGAGGCAACCAGTGGGTCCGTCTCCTCTATACCATGTTTCTTGTAGGATGACAATGGCTGTATTTACAATTTCTTTGATGAAGTCCTGCTCTTTAGGCCAAAGGCAGATGACCTCAGGCCTTGGATATTCCAGGATGAGATAGTGAAGGCTTTGTGTTCCATGAAGTGTCCAATGTTGTTAGTCGTGTGGTTTGGCCTCAGTCCAGTAAGTGTGAGCAGTGCCTGCTGAGCATCTGCTACATGCCATTGGCTTGGGCTATTGTAAGAGTGGGGGTTGGGCCTGTTTGCCTGCTTACGGCCTGGGCGTATGTGTGACTTCCATGTTGAGGCCCTCTTTGCGGGGTGAGGTGCATGGGGTGGTCAGGAGGGGCATAGGTCTGATCTCAGAGGGCCTAAATGGGGTGGGGGCATGGTTGACTTGGGGGGGTGTTGATTGGTTGGGGAGGGGGAGTGGATGTGGATGTGGCTGATGGTGTTGTGGTCTGAATGTACAGTATGTCCTCTCGGCGTGGGTCCTCTATGTGTAGGTCCGGGGGGGGGGGGGGGGGGGGGGGGGGGGGGGGGGGGTCCCGCAGTTCTGGGCGGGGTGTCTATTGATCTACTGCTCCTGTGTGAAGTGTTGGGGCTGCGTTAGAGAGGGATGTCCTTTAGGGTCCGGGCAAAGGTGGGCACTGCTGCCTTCTATAGGTGGACCTCGTCATAAAGGCTGTTCAAGTCCAGGGTGGAGTGGTGGGCCAGGTAAACATTTGGTTTTGAGGGACAGTACTTGCGTTTACCTGCTGTATGGTAGCAGGGTGGAAGTATTTTCGTGGTAGCAGGGTGGATATAACCACTTGTGGATTGGGGAAAGTAGAAGAAACTTTTTCTATCACTCCTTTGAGTGCTGTGGCCACCCTTTCCTGCTTGGCTCTCAGGTCGTTTGTGCCTGTGTGTATTATTATGTGGCTAGGTGAACCTTGTTGTTCCTCAAACAGAAGGTCTGGGGTGCGTTGGGTGTTTGGACACCAGAGTTTAGACACACTGTGGAAAACGTTTTTTTTAATTGTATATATTTCCCGTTTTGAGTGAATAAGGAGTACAATCTGTGTCTTGTGTATGTCCTCAGTGGGTGTGGAGGGGGTTGTCAGGAAGGCTATCCAGGTGGCTGACAGGGGGGGTGCTCAGAAGGGGTGAGATCCCCTGGGCTTCGGGTTCTTCATTTGTCTGTCCCGCTGTGATGGCGATGGTCAGGGTCTGGGGTGGACTGAGGCGATGGTCAGGGTCTGGGGTGGACTGTTTTGCTGTGGTGTCGAGACTTTTGTCGGGAGCTGAGGTGGGCTGTTCTGCTGGCTTCTCTGTCTGTCTCGGTCTCATTTCTCTGTGATCGCTCCCTCCCTTTGTGCCCCCCCCCCCCCCACCCCCCCGCACCCCCACCCCTCTCTCTCCAAGTTCATTTGGGCTTTCATGCCACACTGCTATTTCCCTCCTGCATTTAGATTAAGTCATATGTTTTAATTATTTATTTTTGCAGTTTATATTAGACCACTTAACCATATTATTCTCAAAGTTTGTCAACGAGTGCATCCTTCCCCGAGCCCCAGGGGAAAAAGGGGTAAAAAGGAAAAGAGAGAGACTTGAACAACTGAAATATGCGACAGACGCAGAAAATGTATTCATGAGTTATTTCCTTTGCTAGGGTGCTTGAGGCAGAATGAACACTGTGTCTCTATTCAATTATCAGCAGTGTGAGAGACACACACATGCAAGTAGACACTCACACACACACACACCCATACACACACACGCTGTAAGCAGTGTCTGGTCATTAAACACTGACATTATACACAGGAGGAGATCCCTGCAGGTGCAGTTTACCAGAATTTAGTTCACTTCCTCCTCTTTTTTCTCTCTCTCTTTCCCTGTCTCTCACACACTCTCAGTCTCTCTATCTCTCTCTCTCTTTCCCTGTCTCTCACACACTCTCAGTCTCTCTATCTCTCTCTCTTTCCCTGTCTCACACACACTCTCAGTCTCTCTATCTCTCTCTCTCTTTCCCTGTCTCTCACACACTCTCAGTCTCTCTATCTCTCTCTCTTTCCCTGTCTCTCACACACTCTCAGTCTCTCTATCTCTCTCTCTTTCCCTGTCTCTCACACACTCTCAGTCTCTCTATCTCTCTCTCTTTCCCTGTCTCTCACACACTCTCAGTCTCTCTATCTCTCTCTCTTTCCCTGTCTCTCACACACTGTCAGTCTCTCTATCTCTCTCTAAGTCTTCTTCTCAATCTCACATTGTGAAACCTATTTAGAGGTTTGCGGACAGCGAAAGTCACACAATATAAAGACATTTTTAAGTTTAGAATGAAGCAGGATTCCAGTTGTTACCTGTGTGTGAGTGATGTATCCACAGCCTGTACTCTATCCCAGCCCATGTAGCGTAGCTTACTCTTCTTGTCCGCCTGGCATGACATCACCTTCCCTGACACCTGAACTATCTGTCACCTCCAAAGCTGAGCCTATCTGCTTTAGTGCTACTGACAGTCAGCTTCTGGGTAGCCAATTTGGTTAGGTTGGAAGACACTACAGTACAGTAACACCATACTATCAAATGGTCATTTTGATGAAATGAATGTATTAGTCATGAATGGTTAAAAATAAGAAACTCATCTTCTTGGTCATACTTTAGCAAAACACATACACCCACAACATAATGGATGCAGCAGAAAACCGTGTGGTATAAGCTACTGTCTATTCTGTAATGTATCCTGTAGTGAGGGAAATTACATTTTGAAACTTTGGGACTATAAGGTTCTCTCTGCATTTGTATTTGTCATTAGTTATTGACATAGCCTTGTTCTGTTCAATGTTATCTAGCTGTATAGTACTCTAAATACCCCCATTCATGTTGTTAAATTCAAAAGAATCCAATATAAAAATTACTGACACCATTCAAACCAATAAGGGTTAACCTTTTCAAGCGTGAGTTCCACATATCTCTAACAGTCGCCCCAGCAAGTTTTTTATGCGCATGATGTCAGAATGCACTCACTGTTCCAAAATGTGATTGTTACGCAACAGGACAGTTAACCAGCGCTGCCCTCAAACCAAGGCACGCTACGTTGCCTGCTAATTATCTATAGGCTTTGTTTCAACTTGACAATTTTCTAAGGGTAGGCAGTAGGCTTTTATCTGTGAGGTGATACATTTTATTTGCTTTGTGATTGGTCAAAAACGGTAAACGACTTGTCAAGTCATGTGCTCTGGTACTTGTATACACTGTAACAAGTACATGGAAGATTTGTAAAATGCTGAAAAGTGGCCAAACTAAGCTAATATTTTTCAGGCAATGGGCACAGCCATCTTTGACTTTGACTTTGCTTATTTGCGTCTTATAGTGAATGGCATTCTGGGATTAGGGAGTTTTCGCTTGTCAAACATAAACAAATATGGCTGCCATCATAAAGAATTTAGCTGCGGTTAGCTTAGCTGACACGCATCTCGTTTCTTAACAGTATTACATTTCTCCCTTGTGCTCACCAGAGATGAAGTATATTGTAAACAATTCTAGCTGTTAGGTCGCTAACTTATGTTTTATTTTTTTGTCAGCGCTACCTGTTATTTAGTCTGGTTTATGGAATGAGTTTGGCTGTGGATGTGTTCCGTGTGATGCTTGAATGATGAAGTTCACATTTATCTTTTACAGTAAAAGGTGAAATTGAGGAATAAAGTTGTGAAGACCTTTATTTCCCATCAGTACAAAACATTGTTTAGATGCTTTTCAGACAATAATGCTGTTTAGACGTGTTTGTCGCATCATACGTTCTGTTGCTACTGTTCCAATGACATATCTGCGATGGTACGCTGCAGGGACCACTCAACAATGATCACAAATATGGCTTAAAGCCAATTATTTCAGAATCATGTTTTTACAGCTAGGGCCGTATACTCCCAAGCTCTCCATTTCAAGACCTTGGGACTGTAAGGTTCTCTCTGACATTTTAAGTCAAAAATGAGTTATTCACATAGAGTTGCTCTTTAGGTGATCCTTCACATGTGAGATTTGGGATAAAGTAAAAAAAATATATAGAACGTTCTACCTGTGCAAACACCTTTGAACTTGAAGGTTCTATCTACAATCACACAATCCTGAGCTGTCAATAAATAATTGTATGTAAGATGATGTACTTATTGAGTCATGAAAGAGGAAGACATGAAAAAAACAGTTATGAGATCCTTAAAGTCCCAAGTCCTTTATTATTCATTATTATTATTCATTCATCATATGTTCTTGTCTTCCTTTGCAATTACTTAGATTGTTTTCATCACTTTCAGAAGAAGGGCCATAACTTAAGTTCTTAAGTTCTTCTTAAATACAGGTGTGCCTTAGAGCATGTTTAAGGCCCATCGGAGAGGCATTGCTGTTTTTGTCGTCTTCTATATCAATACAAAAACCTCCATGGAATGAGTATTTCATTTTATTGATAACTAGCAAGTAGTTTACTCATTCAGAGCTAAGCTGTCATTTTAGTGCAGGTGTCTTCAACCTTTTCTTTCCCAGGGACGCCCTCCCAGAGAACCGCGACCCAGGGAACCCCATCATATGTTAGCAAAAAAATAATAATAATCAGTTGTCTTGTCTTATCATCCGTTGGATGATAATGATTTCAGAATGATTTCAGTATTTTGACGAACCCACATTATAACTGGAGGAAGTGTAAACTCTAATATAGCCTATTAGCTAGAAAAGTAACTGCAAATACATTTCCTGTGAAGAGCAGCTTTTTAGCTGGTTAAACAAAGGTTAGCCATGTGTTGGCAAAAATGTTCAAGTCAAGAAAGCTTAGCAGCAGTTAGTGGCACTTGCCACACTGGTAGCCTATTCGCAGGTACTTTTTCAACGCCTATGGCAGATACTCCAGTGCGTATAATTGGCTCCAATGAGTGTAAGTTGCTTAATATTCTGAGTTATTAAAGACATGATTAGAAAGATATTCTCCTCTTTTCTACTGTAGGTATGTTTTTCTGTTGTTGCCAGTCTCTCCATGTCTTAAGATGTCTTAGGATGTTATACCCTGCACTTTAGGTACCTTTAAGGTGAGGACCTTTATGGGTTATGAAAGAAGAATTCATTGCAAAACAGTTCTGAGATCTGGGATGTGAAAACTGTGATGCTCAATATCTCAGAACTATGCTTTGCTTAGATAGAACCTTATAGTCCCAAGATTACAAATGTAAGAATGATTGTCTGACTGTGTTGCTCTGTTCTGTCCTTAAGTTTGATCAGTCTGACGAGACAATGAGATGAATCCTCAAGGAGAAGCATCAACCAAATCATGGGAGTTCACCTCTTGCTCTTTGTTTACATCTCTTTCAACACTGACTTCATCTACATCATTCATTCATTGTATCATTCAAAGAGCTGAAAGTCTTAATTATGCTAAAGCATTCAGATGCTCGAGTGAACAGGTCTGTGAGACTATTGAACAGCATTCTCAGGTTGACTGTTCCTTTAGTAGCAGCCCTTAATTTTCTCTCCGTGTTCTGAAGGCTGCTATAGTCTTCTGACTGACAGACACACAATAAGACTTGTATTACCGCCTAGAACTAGAACTACTTCCAATTGTAGTCTGATCAGAAAAGCATAGGACTGGGCAGATAAAGACTCAGTGTGTGTCTGGTGTGTATGTGGACATTCACATGGGAGGGGTGTGTGTGAGCGTAGGTAATGAGGTGACATTTGAAGAGTTCCACTGGTCTTTGGATGTGCTTTACCCTTCCACCTGAGAAATGGGAATCAGATTTTTTATTTTTGTATTTCTCCTCTATTTCTCTCTCTCTCTTTCCCTGTCTCGATCCTGAGACATCTTCAGTCTTGTCTAACAGCAGACAGGCAGTGAACAGTGTAGAAATGCCATGTGTTCACAGTCTGTTAGTGTTTATGGTGTTTGGAGAAGCAGACTGGCTATGCTGGCCTTGGAGTGAGCGCTCAGCACATCACTTCAATGAAGAGCCACGGGAGGAAGACAATAAAAATGTCTTTACCTAGATTATCATATATCATATTTGTCAGTCAAAGTGCAGGAAGAAGATGAAGAAGTAACATTTGATTGTGTCATTTGATAACAGAATAGTTGAGATCGTGCAACCAATATGAGGTATGTTGTGTCTGATCATTTCATCATGTGTGTGATGAAAAGAGGAGCTGAGACTGTCAACAGGAAGTTGTTGTAATTAAACTCAGAAACACAGCAGAAGGAGACACGTGGCTCCCTCACTATGACACACCCGCTGGCTAGTTAGTAGCAGTTGGAGTAAGTGTGCACAACATCCATATTAATGTAGCAATCACAAACAAATGTGTGTGTGTGTGCAGACTATCCATGTTTAAAGTAAGGCCTTCTGTGTTCTTCTACAGCATGTGTTTCTGATGCAGAACTGTTTCTATAAATACACACATCTGTAAACAAACCCCCAAAAGCATGAGTGTGTGTTTGTGTATAGTGGAGTTCATGCGTGTGTGTTTGATGGTGTTTGTAAGATCTGTGTGTTTGTACCCATGCTTGTATGTGTATATGTGTGTGTAATTGTTTGCATGTACGTGTGAATAATGCAGTGTCTGTGTGTGCTCCTAGTACTCTGGTGAAGTAACAGCAGGTTTGTGTTTGTCATGAGTCTTGTTCTGGAGGCAGCTCTGCAGAGTGGTCACTAGCTGGCACAGCCACATCTTATTTTAAACCTAACCCTTATCTTAACCCTAACCTTAACTACACTACTAACCGTAATGCCTACCCCTAACCTTACATTTTTGGTTTTATACATTTTTACAATATAGCCAATTTTGACTTTGCAGCTGGTCCATCTAGCGGAAATCGCTCAGTTCTGCCTCCAGGATAAGACTCATCCCAATAAATGTCAACCTGTGAAGTAACAGTTGAATAACAGCCAAGATACATTGTTATTTGAATGCGCTGTCTGGAGGGTTTGGAGAGTGGACAGCATACGGAGTGCAACAGGACGTAACACACCATCTCCATTAGTTCATGTGACAGACAGGAGTTCATAGACACAGGTCAGGCATTACTAATCAATGACGAACATCCAATTCTCACCCTTACATTATCATCACAGTCTGGGTTTGTGTGCAGGCAGATCGCTCAAGAGTGACTTTGAAATTGGATGTTTATACATGTCCTGAGGACGTTGGGAAATGCCTTCAAAAACCAGCCACTAGGGGCAACAGTAAGGCTTGGGTTTTGCTAGGGCGTTGTGGACATGGTTGTAGATGGGTGTAATCCCGTCAGATTGGATCCCAGGTGGTGGACATTCATTTTTCCCTCCTTTTTTTTGAACCTATCCAAAACCTTAACCCTTAACCTTCTAAATGTAATGTTTGGAGCAACCCTAAAGGTTGGCGTTTGGTGAAAAGGAACTATACTGAGCAGGAAGAGTCAACCCAGGGTGTCAAAAACACGTTGAAATTTGACATTAGAGGAGAAACGTGGATAAATAAAATAAAATAAAATCAAGTTTATTTTATATAGCCCTTCGTACATCAGCTAATATTTCGAAGTGCTGTACAGAAACCCAGCCTAAAACCCCAAACAGCAAGCAATGCAGGTGTAGAAGCACGGTGGCTGGGAAAAACTCCCTAGAAAGGCCAAAACTTAGGAAGAAACCTAGAGGAACCAGGCTATGAGGGGTGGCCAGTCCTCTTCTGGCTGTGCCGGGTGGAGATTATAACAGAACATGGCCAAGATGTTCAAAATGTTCATAAATGACCAGCATGGTCAAATAATAATCAGGAATAAATGTCAGTTGGCTTTTCATAGCCGATCATTAAGAGTTGAAAACAGCAGGTCTGGGACAGGTAGCAGGATAAACCTCTAATTCTGCGGTGAGACTGTGAGAGCATGTTCTTATGTGAGACCTACCACATGGTGACTACTTCTGAATGACTTCGGAATCGACTTTGTGCGATTGTGTGAATAATGATGATACATGTTTTTGCTCTGTATTGTGCAGCCAGGTCCCCCGTGATATAAGTCAGTATTCGACGTCCATCCATGTCTGAGGACGTCGGGTGATGATGTCGAAACGGGTCACTAGGGATAACAGTGAGCGCTGTTACCTTCAAGTAGGTTTAGGTTTTGCTAGGGTGTTGTGGACGGGGATGGTGAATGGGCAAAACATTTGGCTCTGATTCCAAAGGTTGCAAGTTTGAATCTGATATATTTTGGGGGGGGGGGGGGAATTCGGGGGTTAATGCCTAATCTTAACCTTAAACACTTCAAAATTTGACTTTTGCATCAACTATAAAATAGTTTGAGAAACATGGATGACCGTCTCTTTCTGATGTGAGACTGAAAGCTAGTTGGTATTCTCCTGTTTATTCATCATAACCCCCTGAGCATAGGCCTATCTGTATTTCTATTAAGCACTGTCAGCGCAGGTAGCGGGAGGTGGCTCTTCTGCTTAGTGGCTCATAGTAGAAGTTACCTATAACCACTGAGCCAGGGTCAGGTATGTTTACATCCCTCTAACGGCTAGGTCTAGGGTTATCTGATTCTAGATCTGTGTTTAAGGGACAACTGACAAAATTAAAAGAGGAAAAGAGAGTGAGGAGGCTGAAAGAGAACATTCCAGATGCTTCAGTTCATTTCATTCATCATCGTCTGCTTTTCTTTCTCTTTTTCTCCAAAATAGGGATGAATCCATTGGTCTCTTGCACGGCGCTCCCATCCTGGTGACCTATTTTCCCCTTCTCTTTCCGTTGCCGGATCCTTTCTCTCTAGAATGGGGAATGTGGCTGGCATTGTCATCCCAACAGCCTTCCTTTCACCTGCTGAATAAAACCCAAATCTGTGTGAGCGTACGTGTGTATGTGCCTGGTTCCGTGTATGTGCATGTATGTGTGTGTGTGCGCGTGTGTGTGTGTTCAAGTGTGTGTGTGCGGTACAGACCAGACTCATCAGGAGGAGAATATGAGGTGATTCCTGAGAGAAGAATAGTTCTTTATGAAGCTGTAATGACCTGAGGTTTAATCTCCCTGCCCAGCCTTTAGGAGAGGAGCACAATACCCCTTATAGAGCACTTAGATTACATATTTAAACACAGCCCGGTGATACGGCTGGTTAGAGAGCTTTGTGTGTGTGTGTGCGTGTGTGTGGGATGAATATCCACTCCTAATCCCTGTCTGTCCACCCTCTCCTCCCTCTCTTCTTTTCTCCCTCCCCTCCCCTTCTGTCTATCCCAAAGTTGTGAAAAAAACAGAGGAGATGAAAGGTGAGTTTGAGATTTACATTCTCCTTTTCCTTTCCTCTGTCTAGATGTCTCAGACAGTCGGACATATCCCTGTCTGTCTGTGAGTCAGGTGTAGGGTTTTAGGGTGAGGCTAAGAGCCTGAGGGTGAGATTTCTTCCATCAGGGAAAACTCTTAGATGTTTTCTACCGGGCATCAAATAGAGTGATGCGCGCACCCCCCCCCCCCCCCCCCCCCACCCCACACACACACACACACACACAAACACACACACACACACACACACACACACACACACACACACACACACACACACACACACACACACACTCATCACGCCTCCCTGCTCCGTTATCAGCTACGTTAACAATGTGGGTCGACACACAAGTTAACTTCTCTATCTTAGTACATACATTTCCCCCTTTATTCTTACCTCCCTTCAGTAACAGTTTATGGTATAAAGAATATACAGACAAGCGTTCATGTTTAATTTAAGCAACGTTTATTGTACTTATTAATGTCATGGATGAGCTCGTTGTTTGTTTGTTTCTGTTCTCTCCATCTCTGTAGCTTCCGGGGATGCTGGGATAAGGACCAGAGCTACAGTAATCGGGCTGGGATAAGGACCAGAGCTACAGTAATCGGGCTGGGATAAGGACCAGAGCTACGGTAATCGGACTGGGATAAGGACCAGAGCTACGGTAATCGGGCTGGGATAAGGACCAGAGCTACGGTAATCGGGCTGGGATAAGGACCAGAGCTACGGTAATCGGGCTGGGATAAGGACCAGAGCTACGGTAATCGGGCTGGGATAAGGACCAGAGCTACGGTAATTGGGCTGGGATAAGGACCAGAGCTACGGTAATCGGGCTGGGATAAGGACCAGAGCTACAGTAATCGGGCTGGGATAAGGACCAGAGCTACAGTAATCAGGCCGGGATAAGGACCAGAGCTACGGTAATCGGGCTGGGATAAGGACCAGAGCTACGGTAATCGGGCTGGGATAAGGACCAGAGCTACGGTAATCGGGCTGGCTTTGTAGTGCCTGTCCCGAATGGAAGACTCCATGTCAGTAGGGATCAGATTTTGTAAATGTGTTATATTGGTATATTGTATCATGAGAAACGTGTTGCAATGTATATAATTCATTATGTTTAGCTGAGTGGAAAATGTCGGCTTTGATGAAGGTAATTGCTTAATTAATTAGTGCTGTGTATGTTCTGCTGGGAGGGGCTTCCCCTACAAAAGGAGCCTCTCTTTCAGTTCAAGAGGGTAACCATTTTGGTTTGAGCTGTTGATGGGGCAGCATTGTTTTTAAGCTGTCCCCATAATGTATACTTTGGATGGCAGTACTGTTGTTTTTCTTCCGGATTCACTATGTAAATAAACACCCGTGGACAGAAGTACTTTTTCGGCTCCGCCATCTTTTTATTTGATAGAGGTTAGGTTTTTCAGTTTAGCCTTTTGGCCTACTCTACGTGACATGTACCAATAAAACAGAACAGTGTGTGTGACAAACTTCATCATCATCATCCTTCTACTTCTTCTTTACTTCCCTTCTCTTCCTCTTCTCTCCCTACTTCCTTTGTCTCTACCTCTCTCACTTCTCCCTACCTCCCTGTCCCTCTCTCTCTCCCAGACTCTGTCATATGGAGATCTGTATTAAGATAGAGAGAAGAGTGAGACATGTCCCTCTCTCCCTTTTCCCCCTTCTCCCCTCTCTCCCTCCTCCTCCCTCTTTCCATCTCTCTTCTCATCCTCCCCACTGGTGTTGTTGGCTCCTGTAAACTACGATCTGTCTTTCTGTTTGAAGTCAGTAAGTGTTTGGGGGTCACTCCATCACACACACTTACACACAAACACGTGCATGCACACACTTACACACAAACGCAATAACACACATTTCTTATTGCCACTTTATCCCATGTGGCTACTATAACCTTCTGGACTACAGTGAGGGGGATCAGTTGTATTTCACTACTGGCAAAATATGTGTCAGTGTGTGAGTTTCCTGTGCTCCATGTGAATGTGTGTATGCTGTGTGTGTGTGTTTTAGGGGGATGGGGGGTCTGTTGGATACAGAGTGGAGGGTAGGCTCTTGAACAGGCCTCAGTGGGCCTTTTCATGCCTGATGCAATAATGACGCTAGGTTGCCAGTGTGTGTGTGTGTGTGTGTGGGTTCACCACTATGTAAGAGAAGAAAGCCAAAGAGATCCTTTCTCTCTATCCCCTTCTCCCCTCTGGCTATACTGAGTCTACATGTTTGTGCATGCTCAGGAGTGTGAGTGTGTGTGTGAGTGGCAGGGCTGTTATCTGTGCCATCAAACGTGGCTGCGTGTGTTAATGGGGAATGCCCTCCACTGCCACTGTCTTTGATTGCTGGGCCAAGGTTATCCATATGCATGAGGGCGACGTGTGTGTGTGTGTGTTCGTGTGTGTGTTCGTGTGTGTGTTCATGTGTGTGTTCGTGTGTGTGTCTGAGTCCGGTGGGGAGGGATGTTCACTAATTACTAGATTCCTATCATGAATATGTATAAGTTCATCCTATATTAGGGGATTGGCTTTAACACATCCCACGGACGGACGGACAGACGGATGACAGAGAAAGAGGGGAGAGAGAGTGGGACATCCTCAGAAGAGAGAACGACCTCTTCTGATGGAGAAATAGGCTAGAGAAAGTGAGAGCTAGAGGCCTCTAGAGAGACAGAAAGCGAAAGAGAGGTAAACATGTGTAGTAGTAATCTTTCTCATTGATGACTAACAACACACAACCCCACCTCTCTCTCTCTCTCTCTCTCCCTCCCTCCCTCCCTCCCTCCCGCTCTCGCTCTCTCTCAAATCAATTAAATTCAAAGGGCTTTATTGGCATGGGAAACAAATGTTTACATTGCCAAAGCAAATGAAATAGATAATAAACAAAGTGAAATAAACAATACAAAATGTACGGTAAAGATTACACTCACAAGTTTCAAAGGAATACACACATTTCAAATGTCATATTATGGCTATGTACAGTGTTATAATGATGTGCAAATAGTTAAAGTACAAAAGGGACAATAAATAAACATAAATATGGGTTGGTGTTTGTTCTTCACTGGTCGCCCTTTTCTTGTGTCAAAAGGTCACACATACAGTATTGCTGCTGTGATGGCACACTGTGGTATTTCACCCAGTAGATATGGGAGTTGATCAAAATTGGAATTCTTTGTGGGTCTGTGTAATATGAGGGAAATATGTGTCTCTAATATGGTCATGCATGCAGACACTCAGTGTGGTTTTTGTCCTATTTTGTGAGTTCTTGGTTGGTGAGCGGACCCCAGACCTCATAACCGTAAAGGGGAATGGGTTATAGAACTGATTCAAGTATTTTATGCGTAGAAGGCCCTTCTTGCCTTGTCTCTCAGATCGTTCACAGCTTTGTGGAAGTTACCTGTGTGTGTGTGTGTGTGTGTGTGTGTGTGTGTGTGTGTGTGTGTGTGTGTGTGTGTGTGTGTGTGTGTGTGTGTGTGTGTGTGTGTGTGTGTGTGTGATCAGTTTTGTGACAACTGGTCAGCAAGTGTATATTTCTCTACAGAGTCAATATGATTTCCCCTCTCAAAGCATCTGATCAGGTCTCCACCACAAGTCAATAAGTAAAAGGTCCAGTTCTCTAGGGTCACTTTGTCTGCTGGTTTTCCTCAATACTGAGTAACCTGGTATTTGAACTATCTAAACAATCAGTGGAAGTAATGAATCAGAAAGTGTTATAACCAAACCAGTGGGCCAGCAGCTCTGAGAGTGTAGCATGGCTGGTTTGAGTTGTAAACGTCCTCTCAGTGTGTATCTTCTGGACATAATGTCTCCCTCCAGAGGTAATAGCATGGATTATCTTCTGACTGTTTCAGTTCTAAACCTGAACCTCAAGCCTCCTCTTACATGTACGGAGAATGAGAGGAACATTAAGGTTTTATGCTTTGAAATTCTGTATCTATCTCATTAACGTGTGTGTGTGTGTGTGTGTGTGTGTGTGTGTGTGTGTGTGTGTGTGTGTGTGTGTGTGTGTGTGTGTGTGTGTGTGTGTGTGTGTGTGTGTGTGTGTGTGTGTGGACATAAAACTGGTATAAGCACCTTCACCCTAAATAACCCTGCAGGGCTTTGTGTATACATGCAAACAAGATTCATGCCTCTGTGTATTCTTCCCTTTCTTTCATTCTCCTCTCCTCTCCCCCCATCTCGCAAATGGCCCCAATTTAGCTTTACACTCATACAATCTGACATGTATACAAAATAGCTGGCATTAAGTATTTTCTAGCTTGTATTGTTTTTCCACATGGACAAATTCGATTACAGCGGCTGTGTCTCGCATCACATAAATCCCTACACGTGTGAGAGGAGAAAGTAAAAGGAGAGGGGGTCAGGAAAGGAGGGGGTGAAGGAGAGAGAGAATAGCAAGAATAGAGAGAAAGAGAAGAGAAAGAGTTCAGAGAGAGAGAGGGGGGGGGGGGGGGGGGGGGGCGGACTGCACCACAGCAGAACCTGAGACAGAGTTGCATTTCCTGACAAAATGTCAAAAATATAAAACAAATTACAGAGTGTCATTTCCCCAAATTTGAAAACCTCTCTGGTGAGAATAGGCTACCCGTCCTGTTGGGGGAGGATGCAGAGAGCTGTGGGTTGGCAGCGCACTACATTGCTGCCTGCCATAAGATGAGGGACAGTGTCTGACAGACCAACCAACCTGCACATGTCCTCTACTGTGTGCTTATTGTTATGTGTATGGTTATTTTAGGTCTTGATTATTATTGTTACTGTTGTCCCATTGACAGACAATATTGATTATTATTATTTTAATTATGTTAATATTGTAAATCTCCAAAGTAAGCTTTGGCAATATGTACATTGTTACGTCATGCCAATAAAGCAAATTGAATTGAGAGAGAGAGAGAGTATTTAGCATCTGCTATGAGCATCCCAGCAAGTGGGTGAGAGGAACTGGTCTTGCAAAACTCAGTGCCTCTTTGCTTGACATCATGGGAAAATCAAAAGAAATCAGCCAAGACCTCAGAAAAAAATTGTAGATCTCCACAAGTCTGGTTGATCCTTGGGAGCAATTTCAAAACGCCTGAAGGTACCACATTCATCTGTACAAGCAACAGCACGCAAGTATAAACACCTTAGGACCACGCAGTCGTCATACCGCTCTGTCTCCTAGAGAGGAACGTACTTTGGTGCGAAAAGTGCAAATCAATCCCAGAACAACAGCAAAGGACCTTGTGACGATGTTGGAGGAAACAGGTACAAAAGTATCTATATTCACAGTAAAACGAGTCATATATCGACATAACCTGAAAGGCCACTCAGCAAGGAAGAATCCACTGCTCCAAAACCGCCATAAAAAAGCCAGACTATGGTTTGCAACTGCACATGGGGACAAATATCATACTTTTTGGAGAAATGACCACTGGTCTGATGAAACAAAAATAGAACTGTTTGGCCATAATGACCATCGTTATGTTCGGAGGAAAAAGGAGGAGGCTTGCAAGCCAAAGAACATCATCCCAACCGTGAAGCACGGGGGTGGCAGCATCATGTTGTGGGGGTGCTTTGCTGCAGGAGGGTCTGGTGCACTTCACAAAATAGATGGCATCATGAGGTAGGAAAATTATGTGGATATATTGAAGCAACATCTCGAGACATCAGTCAGGAAGTTAAAGCTTGGTTGCAAATCTGAATTAAATCATTCTCTCTTCTATTATTCTGACATTTCACATTCTTATAATAAAGTGGTGATCTTAATTGACCTAAGACAGGGAGTTTTTACTAGGATTAAATGTCAGGAATTGTGAAAAACTGAGTTTAAATATATTTGGCTATGGTGTATGTAAACTTACGACTTCAACTGTATGTACTGTACACAACAATGTACAGTACCTGTCCTCTCTCCCTACCTGGTCTCCCAACGCCTCATTCCTTTCCTCATTACTCCTCTCTCTCCCTTTGAAATACCAGGGATGGATGAAGAGTATGAGAGGCCTCAGTCCCTCCCCCTCCCTCCCTCTCTCTTTGACAATACTTTGACCATCTAAGGAGGGAAAGCAAAAGAAATGAACAAGACACGTATTAAAGAAGAGAAAATGTCAACTGTCAGTCTGCCTGTGATGGCGGAATCAGCGGAAACCATCAAACTCCAGTCCTGGGAGAGAGAGAATAAAAGGAAAGTCAGGGAGAGGGAGGGAATAGAGGGAGAGACAGAAAGAGAGTGTTGGCTTGTCTGTCCAAGTATCCTGAGTTAAGTGTGTTCTATTCTTGGTTCTGCATCATGGGCACTCTTTAATTGTATCCCTTGCTCTCTCTTTCTTACTCTCTCTCTCCTTTTGCTCCCTCTCTCTCTCTCTCCCCTCTCACCCTTCCTGCCTCTCTCTTTCTGACCTGTGCTTAGCCCACTATGTTCAACCCCAGCCCCTGTCATTCATGTGTCTGTGTGTGTAGGGACCTGGTTGTGAGTGTTTGTGTGGGAAAGTGGTATTCCCCAGTGTCATACACATACTGTTTGTCTGTAATAACCTGGAGAGGAGAGGTTGGTGAAAAAGAGGAGAGGAGTGAGAGAGCAGGCTGTAGTGAAGGAGGGCCGTTGAGATAAATCAGAATGTTTATGTTGTACAGGAACAAAGTGTTCCTTGGCAGAAGAGAAGAGCACAGCAGCGCTCCATTTCCCCCAGGGTTTCTACTGGACCATTTAGTATATGTCTCTCTTTCTTCCTGTGTGTGTGTGAGTGTGTGTGAGTGTGTGTGTGTGTGTGTGTGTGAGTGTGTGTGAGTGCGGTCGTGCATGTGCGCATGTGGGTTCAAGTGCGCACATGTGTGTTCAACCCTCTTTTGTAGTGTCATATTTGTTGTGAGTTTAAGGTTAGATGTCTCAATGAATGTGGGTGTCAGGGATACATTTTGGTTTGAACATTATGAGGGTTAGGTGTTAGGATTAGGGTTTAGGTCCTGGTCACAGCGGGGTGTCCTTAAGCCTCAATGATTGATACTATAGAATGAGAGTGGCAGGTGATGATTGAGATTTCCTTCAGTACAGCACCATCCCTCCTTATCATGTTACCTCTGACTCCACCAATAACACTCTAGATTCCACTCTGAGGCAGGGATAACGTCTCCGTTTAGCCCTCTACTTCCTCTCCCCTTCTCCCCCATCTCTTCCCTCTCCCCCCTTTGCTTCTGTCCCTCATCATCTCCCATTCTCCCCTGCTCTCCCCTGTTAGACAAGGCTGTGGTTTGGCCTAATGGACACATGGTGTATAGCTCGTTTCTATAGCTACTACAGAGTGTGACTGGAGCAGAGAGTATCTGAAGGTAGAATATGTAGACAGCTGCAATGGCCAGGACCGGGACTTCTCTCTCTCGCGTGCGCGTGTTGGTCTTCTCTCTGTGAGTGATGGAGTGATATAAAGATGGAGGGAGGAATCGAGAGGAAGAGTGACTCACTGGACTCTGCTTTACCAGAAACAGAGTGTTGTCGTCTTTTTAGTGTCAGTGTCTGGACGTTAATGTTTCTGCCTTTAGAAGACTGTTTGGGTACAGTTGTTCTTCAGACAGATCCTTAACAACAATGCCACCAAGTTAATAAAAAACACAGACTATTAAAAAACAGTGACAAACATCACTGCTCATAAAAATAAGTCAGACAAAACAACAACAGAATGAATCACAGGAAAACATGCCAACCTCCCCCAGTAAAACTGATGCTGTAGACACTCTGATGGAGGCAGGCCACATTCCGGCTAAAGCTCTTCCCTCTTAAGACCGCACTTTATCAAAATCAAGCAGTAACTTATAATGTGTTTTAAACAAGAAATTCATGAAATCGTTGCATTTCAAAACAAGTCTATCCTTGTCTGAGATTTGAATGGCTCCAGTAGCATTAAGCAGTAAGTCAGGAGTGTGGGTCGATATGAGGGGACATCTGTTTTTTACACATTCTTCAAATGAGCCCTCTCACTTTGTCTTTTCAAATCATCCAGCAATCCTTTTTCTGTATCACTAGCCCCATCCACACTGCCCAAAGCAGAGCGAGAGGAAGAGAGAGAGAGAAGAGAAGAGACTCTCCCTCCAAAAGGGAGGTTTTTACTATCTGAAATGTATCAACTTAATCACAGCTCCATTCTCTCGCCGACTCCCTAGAGCTTAGAGGGAGAGAGGGAGTGGAATTGAAAAAGTATCATTGAGCTGGCGGTATAGAGAGAGAGGGGGGGGGGGAGAGAAAGAGAGAGTGAGAGAGAAAGAAAGAGAGAGTAAGAGATAAACCTGTAAATTTGTCATGGTCATCCATTCCTAATCTGAGTGTTCAGTGCCCTGAGAGCTTCCAGTGTCAGACGGTGTGTGTATGTGTGTATGTGTGTGTGTGTGTGTGTGTGTGTGTGTGTGTGTGTGTGTGTGTGTGTGTGTGTGTGTGTGTGTGTGTGTGTGTGTGTGTGTGTGTGTGTCATGAAGAACATGACATTATCCAGTGCTGTGGGGCTCTGCTTTCTGTAGGCTATAAAAACACTAGAACCTCAGCCCTCTGCTGTGTCTGGACTCAGATAGGGATAACTAACTTCATAACGTCTCAGTGCAGTCAGAAGCAAGTCCTGTTTCTTTCTGTGTCATCACTTTGAAAGTAATGAATAGTTTCACCATGTAAAACACAAGTGGTACCTTGCATGACCACAAGGCCTTTTAGACAGAGCGTCAGACATTCAGTGTCAGCCACAGATCTCATTAGCGTTTTCATATCATCGTACTTCTAAAGGCCTTTGATATAATATGTGTTTCTGAACATACACTTTCAGATAGGTTCAGATACTTTTAGTGTTTGGATCACATATTATACCTACAGTTGAAGTCGGAAGTTTACATACACCTTAGCCAAATATATTTAAACTCAGTTTTTCACAATTCCTGACATTTAATCCTAGTAAAAATTCCCTGTCTTAAGTCAGTAAGGATCACCACTTTATTTTAAGAATGTGAAATGTCAGAATAATAGTAGAGAGAATGATTTATTTCAGCTTTTATTTCTTTCATCACATTCCCAGTGGGTCAGAAGTTTACATACACTCAATTAGAATTTGGTAGTATTACCTATAAATTGTTTAACTTGGGTCAAACGTTTTGGGTAGCCTTCCACAAGCTTCCCAGAATAAGTTGGGTGAATTTTGGCCCATTCCTCCTGACAGAGCTGGTGTAACTGAGTCAGGTTTATAGGCTTCCTTGCTCACACACGCTTTTTCAGCTCTGCCCACAAATTTTCTATGGGATTGAGGTCAGGGCTTTGTGATGGCCACTCTAATACCTTGACTTCGTTGTCCGTAAGCCATTTTGCCACAACTTTGGAATTATGCTTGGGGTCATTGTCCATTTGGAAGACCCATTTGCGACTAAGCTTTAACTTCCTGACTGATGTCTTGAGATGTTGCTTCAATATATCCACATAATTTCCCTACCTCATGATGCTATCTATTTTGTGAAGTGCAGTCCCTCCTGCAGCAAAGCACCCCCACAACATGATGCGGCCACCCCTGTGCTTCGTGGTTGGGATGGTGGTCTTCGGCTTGCAAGCCTCCCCCTTTTTCCTCCAAACATAACGGTGGTCATTATGGCCAAACAGTTCTATTTTTGTTTCATCAGACCAGTGGACATTTCTCCAAAAAGTACGATCTTTGTCCCCATGTGCAGTTGAAAACCGTATTCTGGCTTTTTATGGCGGTTTTGGAGCAGTGGCTTCTTCCTTGCTGAGCGGCCTTTCAGGTTATGTCGATATATGACTCGTTTTACTGTGGATATAGATACTTTTGTACCTGTTTCCTCCAGCATCTTGACAAGATCCTTTGCTGTTGTTCTGGGATAGATTTGCACTTTTCGCACCAAAGTACGTACATCTCTAGGAGACAGAAAGCGTCTCCTTCCTGAGCGGTATGACGACTGCGTGGTCCCATGGTGTTTATACTTCTGTACTATTGTTTGTACAGATGAACGTGGTACCTTCAGGCGTTTGGAAATTGCTCCCAAGGATAAACCAGACTCGTGAATGTCTACAATTTTTTTCTGAGGTCTTGGCTGATTTCTTTTGATTTTCCCATGATGTCAAGCAAAAAGGCTTTTTTCACCATCATTTTCTGGAAATTTCCAAGCTGTTTAAAGAAACAGTCAACTTAGTGTTTGTAAACTTCTGACCGACTGGAATTATGATACAGTGAATTATAAGTTAAATAATCTGTTTTTAAACAATTGTTGGAAAAATTACTTTGTCATGCACAAAGTAGAGTCCTAAACGATTGGCCAAAACTATAGTTTGTTAAGTTAGGGCTAGGCGTCCCGTCAGCGACACACCTGTTCGACAACATCCGGTGAAATTGGAGGGCGCGCAATTCAAATAAATAATCGTAATATTAAACATTTATGAACATACGAGTATCTCATATCGGTTAAAAGCTTAAATTCTTGTTAATCTAACTGCATTGTCCGAATTACAATAGGCTTTACAGCGAAAGCATACCATTTTTATATCCCAAAAAGTCAGTTTAGTTGGCGCCATCGATGTCAGTAATCCACTCGTTCAACATGCAGACAAAGGAATCCAAAAAGCTACCGCTAAACTTTGTTAAAACAAGTAAAACTAAGTTTCTATTTAATCCTCAGGTACCCTAAAATGGAAATAACTATAATATTTCATACTGAAAGAAGTATGTTCAATAGAAAAGTAGAATTAGCAAGTGCGCATCCTTTTCGTCGCGCCTCCACAGACTGATTTCCAACAGTGACTCCCGCTACCAAAACTCAAAATTCTTCCTCGTTTTGGAAGAAACAAGCCTGAAACCTTGAACAAAGACTGTTGACATCTAGTGGAAGCCATAGGAATTGCAATCTGAGAGCTGGAATTGCATAGGACCCATAGTTTTCCATTGAAAGAGCATGGGATCTCAACAAAATAAAATAACATCTTTAGATTTTCGGCTACCATATCAATTGTGTTATAGTCTCATACATTATTTTAACATTTCTACAAATGTCAAAGTGTTTTCTATCCAATGATACCAATTATATGCATATCCTGGCTTCTGGGCCTGAGTAACAGGCAGTTTACTTTGGGCACGTCAGTCAGGCGGAAATTCGGAAAAAGGACCCTAGCCCTAAGAGAAATGTGTGGAGTGGTTGAAAAACCAGTTTTAATGACTCCAACCTAAGTGTATGTAAACTTCCCACTTCAACTGTATATATTTTTTTTACTGCCTCTCTCCCTTTCTCTCACTCTGTGTCTCTAGCTCTCTCATTCTTGCTCACTTGTGTGTGTGTGTGTGTGTGTGTGTGTGTGTGTGTGTGTGTGTGTGTGTGTGTGTGTGTGTGTGTGTGTGTGTGTGTGTGTGTGTGTGTGTGTGTGTGTGTGGGTGTGTGTGTGTGGGTGTGTGTGTGTGGGTGGGTGTGTGTGTGTGACCCAGTAAAACCCAATGTTCCAGTGGGGTGTTTATACAGCACCTGGCTTTTCATCTTAGAGTACCACTCACCCTTTTAGAACGGCCCATTCACACACACACACACACACACACACACACACACACACACACACACACACACACACACACACACACACACACACACACACACGTTATATTTACCCCATACATGACGCACCTCCACACACACGTTATATTTACCCCATACATGACGCACCTCCACACACACACCTCCACACATCAACAGCCTGTGGTGTTTCTGTAGCATGCTGTGTGCATGCCCATGTAAGGAGAAAAGGTGAGTGTGTTTACACTAAAACACTGTGGCTCAGTAGGCAGAGAGCAGTGCTTTTAATAAGCCTTTTAAAACACAAAGAATTGTACATCACAAAGAGGCTTCCTTTCATCATGTTAAGGCACACACACCTCCCAAGTTTCTTCCTAACGCGACTTAAACAAAAATACAGTACAGTAGTTACCTCACAGGCTTTTCCATTGGATGTTGACATGAAGCCACACCCATCCATCTGTGATATACTGTATGTGTTTCAATCCCAACCATGATTGATGTAATTATGGGTTGTTTAGTTTTTGTGATAATCTAATTCCGGTTTTAGTTTGAAGTGATTTAATCCCTGGTTTCTGTCAGACTTTTCTCCCATTCCACTTCCCCCTCATCCCTCTGTCACACTTGTTCACCAGAAGCACTCGTCCTCTTTTTCTCTCCGCTGTATGTGTGTGTGCGTGCGTGTTTGGTTTGTGAAGGCCTATAAACATTTGTGCTCCCTTTTAAGGGATTGTTTAGAGCTACGGCACAAGAAAATAAACTTTCCCAAGGAGGCCAGCACTCTTTCTGACAGGGAACTCTGCTGCCAGGGCTTTGTGTGTGTGTATGTATATAAATGAAAGGTCCTTTTTTGGGCCCTTTGCTGACAATCAGAGACCGCTCCTAGATAAACCCTTTCTGTGACTTCCTCCCCCTTCTCCCCCTCAAACCAAAATATCCCATCATCTCCTCCCTCCCCATACCCTCACCCATAACAGCACCCCCTCTATTCCCTCACCCATAACAGCACCCCCTCTATTCCCTCACCCATAACAGCACCCCCTCTATTCCCTCACCCATAACAGCACCCCCTCTATTCCCTCACCCATAACAGCACCCCCTCTATTGCCTCACCCATAAGAGCACCCCCTCTATTCCCTCACCCATAACAGCACCCCCTCTATTCCCTTACCCATAACAGCACCCCCCCTATTCCCTCACCCATAACAGCACCCCCTCTATTCCCTTACCCATAACAGCACCCCCTCTATTCCCTCACCCATAACAGCACCCCCTCTATTCCCTCACCCATAACAGCACCCCCTCTATTCCCTCACCCATAACAGCACCCCCTCTATTCCCTTACCCATAACAGCACCCCCTCTATTCCCTCACCCATAACAGCACCCCCTCTATTCCCTCACCCATAACAGCACCCCCTCTATTCCCTTACCCATAACAGCACCCCCTCTATTCCCTCACCCATAATAGCACCCCCTCTATTCCCTCACCCATAACTCCCCATCTCTCCGCTCCCACTTATCAACTATTCACTCCCTCGCTCCAGCCAACCAACTTTGTGAGGAAGCTGTTGTGTCTGGGATGGAGGAGACATGGCGTGTATCAAAACTCACACAACACTGACACAATCTCTCTCTCTCTCTCTCTCGTTCTCTCTCAAAATCTCTCTCGCGCTCTCTCTGTCAAACACACACAGATCCATTGGCAGTTTGGAAATGTACTGTAGTCTATTATCAGATATGATTTAGGGCAGGGGGAAGCAGGGATCTGTGTTTCTGGGTGTGTTTATTTGAAGCAGAAACCATTACAACGACTCTCTCAGTAATTTATACAGGAGAGAGAGAACAGACACACATTATTATAGCTGGAACGACAACCACTGTGTGTGTGTGTGTGTACACTATCTAAGCATGTGAATGTCTATGTTTATACTGTACAAAACAAATAGGTTTGATTTGTGAACTGGTGCCTGAAAGAGAGTCAAACACTGCGTAGGACAGAGCAGAGAGTCACTGTGTGTGTGTGTGTGTGTGTGTGTGTGTGTGTGTGTGTGTGTGTGTGTGTGTGTGTGTGTGTGTGTGTGTGTGTGTGTGTGTGTGTGTCTGTGTGTGTGTGTGTGTGTGTGTGTGTGTGTGTGTGTGTGTGTCTGTGTGTGTGTGTGTCTGTGTGTGTGTGTGTAGGATCAGTGTATAAAGTGTTCCCCAGGTGGCTGTAGCAGACTGACTGCCTGTCATTACTTCAGGGTTACTACCGCTTGTAAAAGCCTTGTTAACACAAAGACCTGCTCACATGTTAATTGGCTAATTGACTAATTAGTTTTAGCATCAAGACGTGTAGGGGGAGAAAGGCTCGCTAATTGAAACTGACGATTGGTTTAATTAGGTGTAGAAACAGAGGAGAGGAAAGGGGGGTGGAAGACTGACAGGGAAGGTGGGAGGTAGAGATAGGCCTGCTGCTGTTCTTTTCATATGTCTTTTATATTCTCTAGCCGTCTCTCTCTCTATGCCTCCTCCTCTACCCTGTTCCTTCCACACTCACATCTCACCTGCCAGTTAAATCCATCTGATTAGACATCTTTTGTTGCAAAGTCAAACAATGATACTGCTCTTCACAACTCTGTCTGCTTTGTGTGCTGAGTGCCTTGCTGTGTGTGTCAAATCAAATCAAATGTTATTTGTCACATGCTTTGTAAACAACAGGTGTAGACTAACAATGAAATGCTTTGATACAGGTAATTTTCCACCAATGCAGAGTTTAAGATTTTAGATTTAAAAAAAATATATAAAAGTAGTGACACAAGGAATAAATAAACAGTGAATAACGAATAACAATAACGAGTAAAAAATAACATGACAACATACAGTTGAAGTCGGAAGTTTACATACACCTTAGCCAAATATATTTAAACTCAGTTTTTCACAATTCCTGACATTTAACCCAAGTACAAATTCCCTGTTTTAGGTCAGTTAGGATCACCACTTTATTTTAAGAATGTGAAATGTCAGAATAATAGTAGAAAGAAAGATTTATTTCAGCTTTTATTTCTTACATCACATTCCCAGTGGGTCAGAAGTTTACATACACTCCATTAGTATTTGGTAGCATTGCCTTAAAATTGTTTAACTTGGGTCAAACATTTCGGGTAGACTTCCACAAGCTTCCCACAATAAGTTGGGTGAATTTTGGCCCATTCGTCTTGACAGAGCTGGTGTAACTGAGTCAGGTTTGTAGGCCTCCTTGCTCGCACACGCTTTTTCAGTTCTGCCCACAAATTTTCCATGGGATTGAGGTCAAGGCATTGTGCTAACCACTCCAATACCTTGACTTTATTGTCCTTAAGCCATTTTGCCACAACTTTGGAATTATGCTTGTGGTCATTGTCCATTTGGAAGACCCATTTGCAACCAAGCTTTAACTTCCTGACTGATGTCTTGAGATATTGCTTCAATACATCCACATAATTTTCCTACCTCATGATGCCATCTATTTTGTGAAGTGCACCAGTCCCTCCTGCAGCAAAGCACCCCCACAACATGATGCTGCCACCCCCGTGCTTCACGGTTGGGATGGTGTTCTTCGGCTTGCAAGCGTCCCCCTTTTTCCTCCAAACATAACGGTGGCCATTATGGCCAAACAGTTCTATTTTTGTTTCATCAGACCAGAAGACATTTCTCCAAAAGTACGATCTTTGTGCCCATGTGCAGTTGCAAACCATAGTCTGGCTTTTTTATGGCGGTTTTGGAGCTGTGGCTTCTTTCTTGCTAAGTGGCCTTTCAGGTTATGTTGATAGAGGACTCATTTACTGTGAATAAAGATACTTTCATACCTGTTTCCTCCAGCATCTTCACAAGGTCCTTTGCTGTTGTTCTGGGATTGATTTGCACTTTTCGCACCAAAGTACGTTCATCTCTAGGAGACAGAACACGTCTCCATCCTGAGCAGTATGAAGGCTGCATGGTCCCATGGTGTTAATACCTGCGTACTATTGTTTGTACAGCTGAACGTCGTACCTTCAGGCGTTTGAAAATTGCTCCCAAGGATGAACCAGACTTGTGGAGGTCTACAATTTTTTTTTTAGGTTTTGGCTGATTTCTTTTGATTTTCCCATGATGTCAAGCAAAGAGGCACTGAGTTTGAAGGTAGGCCTTGAAATACATCCACAGGCACACTTACAATTGACTAAAATAATGTCAATTAGCCTATCAGAAGCTTCTAAAGCCATGACATAATTTTCTGGAATTTTTCAAGCTGTTTAAAGGCACAGTCAACTTAGTGTATGTAAACTTCTGACCCACTGAAATTGTGATACAGTGAAATTATCTGTCTGTAAACAATTTTTGGAAAAATTACTTGTGTCATGCACAAAGTAGATGTCCTAACCGACTTGCCAAAACTATAGTTTGTTAACAAGACATTTGTGGAGTGGTTGAAAAACCTAAGTGTATGTAAACTTCCGACTTCAACTGTACCAACAAGCTCTCACAGTCTGACGTCAGAATTAGACATTCATCCATATTTCTCAAAATCTAATTCTCGATATTTGTTCCAAAAGTCAAAGTTTGAAATGGTTGAGTTTAGTTGAGGTATTAACTCTGAAATCTTAAGGTTTGGCATTAACTCTGAAAGGTAAGGGTTAAGGTTTGGGATAACCACATTCTTAAAGACATCTTTCTGTCGCTGAATTCGTACATGCAAACTTTAATTCCAAAATCTTAAGGTTAGGCATTAATTCCGAATGGTTAAGGTAAGGGTAAAGGTTTGGGATAGGCTTAAAACAAAGATCTCAGAAACAACTGTCTTTCGCTGGATTCAAACACTCAACCTTTGGTACCCGAGGCAGGTGCTTACACACACCCACCATTCCCATCCACAATGCCCTAGCAAAACCGAAACCTACTTGAAGGTAACAGCGCTCACTGTTGCCCCTAGTGGCCAGTTTCCATTTTATCTCCCAGCGTCCAGCGTTGGTACGAGCAGTCATAATTTATTCTCTAAGACTGTTTTGATCATGTGGACTGGAATAAATTCTGGGTCGCCTCTAGTGATAACATCAATGAATACGTTGACTCAGTCACCGGAAATCTTTTTTTTTTAAATTGATGACGTGATAACGATAGTGTCTTGCAAAACGTTCCCGATTCCAAAACTGTGGATTGATAGCAGCCTAATAGGAAAACTGAAAGAGGGAGATCCTGCTTAATGTATAAACATGGCAAGGTGACCGAGGAAAATATTTTTGTTAAACAGCACAAATACGACCTACGCAGATCGATCAAGATGGCGAAGCACAAGTATAGGGAGAAAGTGGAGATGATTCTGGACTTCAGGAGGAACCAGGCTGGACACACCCCCAACCTCATTAATGGAGATGTTCAATAACTTCAAATTCTGAAGCTGAAATGGTCTAACCACACGGACATCATGGTGAAGAAGGCATGACAGTGACTCTTCAACCTCAGGATGCTGAAGAAGTTTGGCCTGTCCCTGAGGGCCCTCACAGCATTCTACAGGAGCATCATCGAGAGCATACTGTCGGGCTACATCACAGCCTGGTACGGCAACTCCACAGCTAATATTTTCACTGTACCATGCAGTCACACCTGCAACCATGTACATGTGACTATTAAACACTCTAAATCTGAATCAGACAATGATGGACTTTAACTACTGACTTGTATCACGGGAGACCTGGCTGTATACAAATGGAGTAGCAGTACAGAGTCAATGTGCAGGGGTATGAGGTAATTGAGGTAGATATGTACATATAGGTAGGGGTAACATGACTAGGCAACAGGATAGATAATAGACAGTAGCAGCAGCTTATGTGGTGAGTGTGAAAGTGTGTGTGTGTGTGTGTGTGTGTGTGTGTGTGTGTGTGTGTGTGTGTGTGTGTGTGTGTGTGTGTGTGTGTGTGTGTGTGTGTGTGTGTGTGTGTGTGTGTGTGTGTGTGTGTGTGTGTGTGTGTGTGTGTGTATGTGTCATGAAGAACATGACATTATCCAGTGCTGTGGGGCTCTGCTTTCTGTAGGCTATAAAAACACTAGAACCTCAGCCCTCTGCTGTGTCTGGACTCAGATAGGGATAACTGTTTCTTCATTCTCCTTACCATGACAACTCTGCTGTAGTGGCTTGCAGCCTGTGGTAAAGAAAGTGCAGCAGAGCACGTACTTACAGAATGATAATGTATGGAGGAATGCATAATAGTTGTTCTCTGTCAGTCCAGAAAAGTGAATAGCCCATTCCGTTAATCAGAAGACGAGAGGTAGAGAGAGAGAGCAAAGGAAGGAAAAGTGAGAATAATAAAGAGAGAGAGAGGTAGAGAGAGAGGTAGAGAGAGAGAGAGAGAGAGGTAGAGAGAGGTAGAGAGAGAGAGAGAGAGAGAGAGCGAGCGAGAGCGAGAGAGAGAGAGGTAGAGAGAGAGCGAGAGAGAGAGAGGTAGAGAGAGAGCGAGAGAGAGAGAGGTAGAGAGAGAGAGAGAGAGAGAGAGAGAGAGAGAGAGAGAGAGAGAGAGAGAGAGAGAGAGAGAGAGAGACAAAGGAAAACCTGGCTCCCTGTAGAGGAAAGGCTGTGCAACCACTGCACAACAGCAGAACCTGAGACGGAGCTGCATTTCCTGTCAAAATGTGAAAAATATAAAACAATTAAAGAGTGTCATTTTCCCAAATTTGAAACCCTTATTCAAGGTTTCAAAGACCTCTCTGACGAGGACGCAGAGAGCTGTGGGTTGGCAGCGCACTACATTGCTGCCTGCCATAAGTTGAGGGACAGTGTCTGACAGACCAATCAACCTGCACATGTACTCTACTGTATGCTTATTGTTATTGTTCAATGTATGGTTATTTTGACCCTTGGTTATTGTTGTTACTGTTGTCCCGTTGACAATTTTGATTCTCATTTTTATTTATTTTTATATTGTAAATATCCAAAATAGCTTTGGCAATATGTACATTGTTACTTCATGCCAATAAAGCGAATTGAATTGAGAGAGAGAGAGGTAGAGAGAGAGAGAGAGAGAGAGAGAGAGAGAGAGAGAGAGAGAGAGAGAGAGAGAGAGAGAAAGAGAGAGAGAGAGAGCACAGTGGATAGGGAGCTTACAGGAACCTCACACAGCACCTCACATAGAAGCAACAGAGCAATATAGGCCCCAACATATCAGAACAATGCCCCTTCTGCCCACCCCATGTCCCCCGCACCTGCGGCAATGACCTCAACATGACAGCAGGACATATGCCCAGGCCGTGAGCAGAACAACAGGACCAACACCCCCTAATACACCCGCCCAAGCCCCATCCTGCGAACTAAGAGGTATGTATCAGATGCTCAACATGCTCTGCTCACACCTACTGTGATGGTCCAGACCTAAACCACAAAAAAACTACACTAGACACTATGGAACACAAAGCTTTTATGATCTCATCCTGGAATATACAAGGTCTGAGGTCATCTGCCTTTGGCCTAAAGAGCAGGAACCCAGACTTCATCAAAGAAATTGGAAATACAGACGTTGTCATCCTACAAGAAACATGGTATAAAGGAGATAGACCCACTGGTTGCCCTCTAGGTTACAGAAAGCTGATAGTCCCATCCACAAAACTACCAGGTGTGAAACAGGGAAGAGACTCAGGGGGTGTGCTAATTTGGTATAGAGCAGACCTAACCCAATCTATTAAATTAGTTAAAATAGGAATATTTTACATCTGGCTAGAAATTAATAAGAAAATGATCCAACAGAGGAACATGTCCTCATGTGTGCTACCTATATCCCCCCAATATAATCCCCATATTTTAATAAAGACAGCTTCTCCATCCTAGAGGGGCAGATAAACAATTTCCAGGCCCAGGGACATGTATTAGTCTGTGGCAACCTAAATGCCAGAACTGCACAAGAGCCTGACACCCTCAGCACACAGGGACAAACACCTACCTGGGGGGGACAGCATTCCCTCCCCCGTATGTTCCCCTAGACACAACTACGACAACATAATCAACAAAAACGGGTCACAACTCCTGCAGCTCAGTCGGACGCTGGGTATGTACATAGTCAATGGTAGGCTTCAAGGGGACTGCTACGGTAGGTACACCTATAGCTAATCTCTTGGCAGTAGTACTGTACACTACTTTATCATTGACCTCAACCCAGAGTCTCTTAGAGCGTTCACAGTCAGTCCACTGACACCCCTATCAGATCACAGCAAAATCACAGTCTACTTGAACAGAGCTATGTTCAATCATGAGGCATCAAAGCCAAAGAAACTGGATAATATTAAGAAATGCTATAGATGGAAGGAAAGTAGTGTGGCTAATCTACCAAAAAAGAATTAGGCAACAAAAAAATTCAATCCCTTCTAGACAATTTCCTGAACAAAATGTTTCACTGTAATAGTGAAGGTGTAAACTTGGCAGTAGAATACCTAAATAGTATTTTTGACCTCTCAGCTTCCCTATCAAATCGAACAACAATGGCAAATGGTTTGATGAAGAATGCAAAACCTAAGAAAGAAATTGAGAAACCTATCCAACCAAAAACATAGAGACCCAGAAAACCTGAGCCTACACCTTCGCTATGGTGAATCACTAAAACAATACAGAAATACTCTACAGAAAAAGAAGGAACAGTATGTCAGAAATCAGCTAAATGTAATTGAAGAATCCATAGAATTTAACCACTTCTGGGAAATGTGTAAATTCTAAACAAACAACAACAGGAAGAGTTGTCTATCCAAAATGGAGATGTATGGACAAACCACTTCTCCAATCTTTTTGGCTCTATAAGAAAGAACAAACAGTAAAAATGTGTACATGATCAAATACAAATCTTAGAATCAACTTTTAAAGACTTTCAGAACCCACTGGATTATCCAACTACCTTGAATATTTTCCACCATAATTTGCAAATAAATTCATTAAAAATCCTGATTTTCTGGAGAAAAAAAATCTCATTTTGTCTGTCATAGTTGAAGTGTACCTATGATGAAAATTACAGGCCTCTCTCATCTTTTTAAGTGGGAGAACTTGCACAATTGGTGGCTGACTAAATACTTGTTTGCCCCACTGTAGATATGGGAGTTTATTGGGTTTGTTTTTTAAATTCTTTGTGGATCTGTGAAATATGAGGTAAATATATGTCTCTAATATGGTAATACATTTGGCAGGAGGTTAGGAATTGCAGCTTAGTTTTAACCAATTTTTTGGGGCAGTGTACACATAGCCTGTCTTCTCTTGAGATTCAGGTCTGCCTACGGCGGCCTTTCTCAATAGCAAGGCTATGCTATTCTGAGTCTGTACATAGTCAAAGCTTTCTTTAAGTTTGGGTCAGTCACAGTGGTCAGGTATTCTGCCACTGTGTACTCTCTGTTTAGGGCCAAATAACATTCTAGTTCGCTCTGTTTTTTTGTTAATTCTTTCCAATGTGTCAAATAATTATCTTTTTGTTTTCTCATGATTTGGTTGGGTCTAATTGTGTTGCTTTCCTGGGGCTCTGTGGGTTCTGTTGATGTTTGTGAACAGAGTCCCAGGACCAGCTTGTTTAGTGGACTCTTCTCCACATCTGTAGGTGATGGCTTATGTAAGGTTTGGGAATCGCTCCCTTTTTGTCACGGCCATTTAAAGGAGTGGACCAAGGCGCAGCGTTTTGAGCGTACATACTATTTTATTTAACGATGTCGCCCACGAAACAATAAACAGACACGTGAAGCCAACGTAGTGCTCACAGGCAACTAAACATGGACAACTACCCACAAAACCAACATGGAAAATGGCAACCTAAATAGGCTCCCCAATCAGAGACAACGATAAACAGCTGTCTCTGATTGGGAACCCATTCAGGCCACCATAAACCTACATACCCCTACATACCCCTAGACAATACAAAATCCCCATAGACAATACAAAAACTAAACAAACCACCCTTGTCACACCCTGACCTAACCAAATAATAAAGAAAGCAAATATAACTAAAGTCAGGGCGTGACACTTTTAGGTGGTTGTAGAATTGAACGGCTCTTTTCTGGATTTTGATAATTAGTGGGTATCGGCTTATAATTAGTGGAGGACAGAGGAGCCTCTTA
Organism: Salvelinus namaycush; assembly: GCF_016432855.1. Taxonomy (NCBI): domain Eukaryota; kingdom Metazoa; phylum Chordata; class Actinopteri; order Salmoniformes; family Salmonidae; genus Salvelinus; species Salvelinus namaycush. The sequence goes on from NC_052326.1 coordinate 24,128,998, forward strand.
AAGAAGAAGTTACAGGTCTGTGAGAGCCAGAAATCTTGCTTGTTTTTAGGTGACCAAATACTTATTTTCCACCATAATTTGCAAATAAATTCATTAAAAATCCTACAATGTGATTTTCTGGATTTCTTTTCTCATTTTGTCTGTCATAGTTGAAGTGTACCTATGATGAAAATTACAGGCCTCTCTCATCTTTTTAAGTGGGAGAACTTGCACAATTGGTGGCTGACTAAATACTTTTTTGCCCCACTGTTTTGGGTGAAATACCACAGTATGCCATCACAGCCTCAAGATTTCATAGCCTCAAGATGTGTGACCTGTTGCCACAAGAAAAGGGCAACCAATGAAGGTCAAACACCATTGTAAATACAACCCATATTTATGTTTATTTATTTTCCATTTTCTACTTGAACTATTAGTACATAATATGACATTTCAAATGTCTTCATTATTTTTGAACTTTTGTGAGTATAATGTTTACTGTTCATTTTTATATTTTATTTCACTTTTGTTTATTATCTACTTCACTTGCTTTGGCAATGTTAGCATGTGTTTCCCATGCCAATAAAGCCCTTAAATTTAATTTAACTGAAATTAAGAGAGAGTGGGAGAGTGGGAGAGAGAGAGTGAGAGAGTGAGAGAGAAGGTCCTGTTTGATGGTCCGTCAGTATGTGTGTGTGTGTAGTCTTTGTTGATTTATTGAACAGTGTGTAAAAGGCGAAATAGTCAGATGTGAATCACAGAGATATCGGCGTGCGGAGAAATAACTGTCAATTGAATTTCTTCCGGCAGCAGCCAGCTAAAAGATCACCACAAATTAAATCTTTGCATGGGAGGAGGATTCCCTGCATGTTTGCTGTGTGTTTGTAGCTACAGTACCACACGCCTGAATGCGCAAAAGAGGGGGAAAAGGCTAGTTTTAATCAAGAAATCCATTCCACTTTTCTAACCCCCTCTTCTCCCCTCTTTCTCTCTCTTTCCCTTCGCGCCCTCAATCCCAGTGTTGTGGAGAGAGAGACAGAGGAGTTCAATTACCCCAGAGCTGCTAGACAAAAACTTCTTGCTGTCCTCTAAATTGCTTTGCATGCATGTTAATTGGACAGAAATCCCTGCAGTGTATTTGGGCTTTGTCGGTGTGTGTGTGCGTGTGTGCATGTGTTTGGTGTGTGTGTGTGTGTAAGTGCGTGCGTATGTTTGGTGTGGTGTGTGTGTGTGCACGTTTGTGTGTTTGTGTGTGTTAGGCAGCCAGAGCAGCAGCAGGCGATTAGAAATGTTACTGCTAGCGGAGATGTGGAGGTTATCTGTTTGTGTTGGTTAATTGTAAAGCTGATAGTATCACGGGGGCCAGGCCAACTCAAGTGAGCTTTCATCCAAATTACCTCCGTAATCGCCTGTGTTCAAGTCCCAGGCCTCTCCCAGGGAGATGTAGATTTGACCTACGGTTTAGACAGCTTACACTGTAATTGAAATGATACTTACTTACTTTCCACTGTTATTTGATTGCGGGCATATTTCAGCCCAAAATTGCATTTGTGGTCAATTTATCCCGTTTGTTTTTAATTGATACAAGTGTTTAATCAACTCAAAGAGGCTCTTAGCAAAAATTATCCTGGTTTTCTTCATGTTCTTCCCTGTTATCTTGGAACCAGTAGGGCTGTAATTGGAGCATGACATTGTTTGAAAGAGGCAGACACCAGGAGAAGACTATTCATAAGTTAGTAACTTTTAATGAAGTGTGACATTGTTTATGTATTTAATGCAATTTATTAATGTTTAGAGTACATTTTTAAGCCATATGATTCTACACTACAGATTTTGAGAATTTGAGTCTTTCTAAGATAGAAGCTGTAACAACGTGTGTGTAGGTGGCAGGGAAGTCAGGCACAGGAGAATCCAACTTGGTATAAATGGAGTCATTTAATAAACTTAACAAAACTCCAAAACCAAAATACAACATAAATAAAAGTGGGTACAAGAACCCATCGCGCACCAATACATAATACACGAACATACAAACAAACAATCTCCGACAAGGACATGATGGGAAACAGAGGGTTAAATACACAACATGTAATTGATGGGATTGTTACCAGGTGTGAAGGAAGACAAGACAAAACCAATGGAAAATGAAAAATGGTTCAGTGATGGCTAGAAGATCGGTGACGTCGACCGCCGAGCACCGCCCGAACAAGGAGAGGCTTGTTCGGCGGAAGTCGTGACAGAAGCAGATCACAGGTGGCCTTGTATAAAGGCACTTTATAGTAGTTATCTTCCATTGATTTATTCTTTATGCAAAATCTAACACATTACGAGTGGGATGACTTTTGAGAAGTGGAGATTTACCTACAATAGCAGGTGAATGTGTGTCAACGCAATCATTCTCCAACCATGATTGAGTCTGATATACAGTAGTATATCTCATTCTCTTCATTCAAAGACTCAATCATGGAAACTCTTACTGACAGTTGTGGCTGCTTTGTGTGATGTATTGTTGTCTCTACCTTCTTGCCCTTTGTGCTGTTGACTGTGCCCAATAATGTTAGTACCATGTTTTGTGCTGCTACCATGTTGTGTTGCTACCATGTTGTTGTCATGTTGTGTTGCTACCATGTTGTTGTCATGTTGTGTTGCTACCATGTTGTTGTCATGTTGTGTTTCTACCATGCTGTGTTGTTGTGTGTTGCTGCCTTGCTGTATTGTTGTCTTAGGTCTCTCTTTATGTAGTGTTGTGTTTGTTGTCTCTCTTGTATATATACAGTGGGGCAAAAAAGTATTTAGTCAGCCACCAATTGTGCAAGTTCTCCCACTTAAAAAGATGAGAGGCCTTTCTGGTGTCCTTTGACAGCTCTTTGGTCTTGGCCATAGTGGAGTTTGGCGTGTGACTGTTTGAGGTTGTGGACAGGTGTCTTTTATACTGATAACAAGCTCAAACAGGTGCCATTAATACAGGTAACGAGTGGAGGACAGAGGAGCCTCTTAAAGAAGAAGTTACAGGTCTGTGAGAGCCAGAAATCTTGCTTGTTTGTAGGTGACCAAATACTTATTTTCCACCATAATTTGCAAATAAATTCATTAAAAATCCTACAATGTGATTTTCTGGATTTTTTTTCTCATTTTGTCTGTCATAGTTGAAGTGTACATATGATGAAAATTACAGGCCTCTCTCATCTTTTTAAGTGGGAGAACTTGCACAATTGGTGGCTGACTAAATACTTTTTTGCCCCACTGTATATTTATTTATATATATATATATATATATATATATATATATATATATATATTTTTATCCCAGCCCCCATCCCCTGCCTTTTGGTAGGCCGTCATTGTAAATAAGAATTTGTTCTTAACTGACTTGCCTAGTTAAAGAAAGGTTAAATAAAAAATAAAATAAATAAATAGTAACTGTCAACAAAACTAGCTAGGCATTCACCTGATGTAACATTGAGAAGCACAGCCTCAGTTGTCCTAGCGACGATAGAGATATTTAGCAGGGGCTTTTTCAATCCCTACACTTATCATTCCTTACGTTGATCTATAATGCCACTACTGCAATGAGCTCACTGCAATGAGCTCAGACACTACAGTGGTAGGCTTGATTACCAACAACGACGAGACGACCTACAGGGAGGAGGTTAGGGCCCCCGGTAGTGTAGTGTCAGGAAAATAACCCCACACTCAACGTCAACAAAACAAAGGAGATGATCGTGGACTTCAGGAAACAGCAGAGGGAGCACCCCCCTATCCACATCGATGGGACAGTAGTGGAGAAGGTGGAAAGTTTTAAGTTCCTCGGCGTACATATCACGGATAAACTGAATGGTCCACCCACACAGACATCGTGGTGAATAAGGCGCAACAGCGCCTCTTCAACCTCAGGAGGCTGAAGAAATTCGACTTGTCACCTAAAACCCTCACAATCTTTTACAGATGCACAATTGAGAGCATCCTGTCGGGCTGTGTTACCACGTGGTACGGCAACTGCTCTGCCCACAACTGTAAGGCTCTCCAGAGGGTAGTGAGGTCTACACAACGCATCACCGGGGGCAAACTACCTGCCCTCCAGGACACCTACACCACCCGATGTCACAGAAAGGCCATACAGATCATCAAGGACAACAACCATCCGAGCCACTGCCTGTTCACCCCGCTATCATCCAGAAGGCGAGGTCATTACAGGTGCATCAAAGCTGGGTCCGAGAGATTGAAAAACAGCTTCTATCTCAAGGCCATCAGACTGTTAAACAGCCATCACTAACATTGAGTGGCTGCTGCCAACATACTGACTCAAATCTCTAGCCACTTAATCATTAAAAATTGGATGTAATGAATGTATCACTAGTCACTTTAAACAATGCCACTTTATATAATGTTTACATACCCTACATTACTCATCTCATATGTATATACTGTACTCTATACCATCTACTACATCTTGCCTATGCCATTCGGCCATCTCTCATCCATATATTTATATGTACATATTCTTATTCATTCCTTTACACTTGTGCTTATAAGTTAGTTGTTGTGAAATTGTTAGATTACTTGTTAGATATTACTGCATGGTCGGAACTAGAAGCACAAGCATTTCGCTACACTCGCATTAACATCTGCTAACCATGTGTATGTGACCAATAAAATGTGATTTGATTTGAAAAATCCCTTAGCACTTCTTTGGTTGGTGTTTTAATTAGCTTTTTCTGACATCGTTTGTAACTGGTGTCTATGCTCTCTGAATGCATGTGTCTGCATTCTTGTGTGTGTGTTTAGGGTTTACCCCATTTAGTCGACTGGTTGATTGTTTGGTCGATAGGCTGTTGATTGACCGGGATTTCTTTAGTCGAACAGTCGCAAATTTATATTTTTTTCATGGTGCACAATACACCTGTCTGATTTGCGCCTGTCTCAGTGGACTAATCCATTGCGGAGGCCAGTTCATCACTGTAAGACATGCTACTGAATTTTTTTAATGGTTTTTAAATTGAATAATGGTGCAACACTAATAAATATAATATTATTTTATAGCAAATGCACTTTCTCCTGCTAAGGATAGTGGTCACTGTCCGCGGTTCTGAAACCTAATCTTCAGTGCACCATTGAATTGGCGGATTTCCTTATATGTTGCTACGTGCATAATAGCGAAGTTAACCAGCATATTGGTGTTGAGAACAATGCGGTGGAGGCAGCAGCAGAGTGAGGAGACGAGTAAACAGCCCTTGCCTTAATTGTCGAAGAAAATTGATTAGAGAGGAAACCCAAACTTAATTTTGTCTATAATCAATAGCCTAACTGTTAAACGTGTCAGGACCCGGTGCGAGAAACAGTCACTAATAATCGTCAGAACCCAGAAGATGAGGCAGACACAGCAGTACAAGAGATGGTGGTTTAATTAAAGAACAAAATCTTCAGGCAAAGAAACTAAATCCACAATGTCCAAAAATAAAGCCAAGAGGCACAAAGTGGAAATCCTCCAAAATACAAAAGAAACTCCACAAAGTGGTAAAAAACAGCAGGGAAAAACAAACCTCAAAAGACTACTCAAATAATACACAAGAACTAAACCAGAGAACCTCTGGAAAATCCAACAAGAGAAATATCTATATAAAACAAGGCTTGGGCTGGGGCTGGGTGCTAACTTACAAACACTGAGCAAGGAACACACAGGGTTTAAATACTAACAAGGGAATGACCTACAGGTGCAAACAATAATTAGAGCAAGAAAAACAAAAGGTACAAAAAAGGTGCAATGGGGACATCTAGTGACCAAAACCCGAACAGTCTTGGCCAAAACCTGACAGAATCCCCATCCTAGGAACGGCTCCTGACGTTCCTACCAGCCTTCTCAGGGTGGAGGGTCCTGAACTGACGAATGAGGTCAGGGTCCAGTATGTCCTTGGCAGGAACCCAGGAGCGCTCCTCGGGACCGTAGCCTTCCCAGTCCACCAGATACTGCCAGGACCGCTGCACCCGGCGGGAATCCAGTATCCGGTGGACGGTATAAGCCGACTGGCCACCGATGACACGGGGCGGAGGGGGAGGTCTGCCTGCCGGGATAAGGGGAGAAAAAACAACAGGTTTTAATAAAGAAATGTGAAATGTTGGATTGATCTTAAGGGATCTGGGTAAGTGCAGGCGAAAAGTAACGGGATTGACTCTCCTGGCAATCTTAAAGGGACCGATGAACCTCTGGGACAGCTTGCGAGACTCCACCCGTAGTGGTAAGTTCTTAGTTGAGAGCCATACTCTCTGGCCGGGGTACAGGGTAGGACCGGGACGGCGACGTCTGTTGGCTTGTCGTTGGTACTGCTGAGAGGAACGCAGAAGATTAAGACGTGCCTTCTTCCACGTAAGCCGACAGCGTCTGATGAACCTCGAGGCTGAAGGCACTCTGACTTCTGCCTCCTGGTCCGGGAACAATAGAGGCGCATAGCCAAACTGACACTCATGCGGGGATATACCAGTGGAGGAGGAGCACAAGGTGTTGTGCGCGTACTCGGCCCAAACAATGAAGGATGACCATGTGGACGGGTTGTTGGAAACCATGCATCTGAGGGTGGTTTCCAGCTCCTGATTCATCCTCTCAGTTTGGCCATTGGACTCCGGATGGTACCCTGAAGATAAACTGGCCGTGGCCCCTATGAGTTGGCAGAAGGCCTTCCAAAACCTTGAGGCGAACTGGGGACCTCTGTCGGAAACCATATCTTGCGGAATCCCAAAGACTCGGAACACATGGTTAATCACCAACTCAGCTGTTTCCTTGGCAGAAGGTAATTTGGTCAAGGGAACAAACCTGGCCGCCTTAGAAAACCTGTCGATGATGACTAGGATCGTAGTATTACCATGGGACGGAGGAAGGCCAGTAATAAAGTCCAACGAGATATGGGACAAGGGTCGGTGGGGAATAGATAGAGGGTGAAGGAGTCCTTGAGGGCGGAGGTGAGAAGATTTGCCCTGGCAGCATACGGAACAGGCCTTGACGAAAGTGGCAACGTCTTCTTTTATGGTGGGCCACCAGAACTTACGCTGGATGAACTCCAAGGTGCGACCTACGCCCGGGTGACAGGTGAGGCGAGAGGAGTGCCCCCACAGAAGGACTTGGGACCTTGCTGCCTTGGGAACAAACAACCGATTAGCAGGACCTCCTCCAGGGCCCGGTTCGATGGCTTGAGCTTGTTTCACGGTATCCTCCACTTGCCACGAGATCGGAGCCACGATCTTAGCGGCCGGAAGGACAGTCATGTCAGTATCTTCTCGAATGGCAGGAGAGTAGATTCGTGACAAGGCGTCCGGTTTGAGATTCTTCGACCCGGGTCTATAGGTGAGGATAAACTGAAATCGGCTGAAGAAAAGAGACCATCGAGCTTGTCTGGAGTTCAACCGCTTCGCCTGCTGGATATACTCCAGATTTTTGTGGTCCGTAAGCACTTGAAACGGTTGAGAAGCCCCCTCGAGCCAGTGTCTCCATTCCTTCAATGCCATCTTAACCGCTAGGAGTTCACGATCCCCCACATCGTAATTCCTCTCGGCCGGGGTAAGCCGGTGAGAGAAGAAGGCGCAAGGATGAAGCTTCTTGTCTTCACCCCTCTGAGACAGGACAGCTCCAACCCCAACCTCTGATGCGTCTACCTCCACCACAAAAGGTTCATCCGCCGTTGGTAGTGTCAGGATGGGAGCAGAGAGGATGCGCTGCTTGAGTCCTTGGAAGGCCGTCTCAGCTTCTCTTCCCCACAGAAACCTTGTGTTGCCACCCTTGGTTACAGCTGAGAGAGGGGCTGCCACCGAGCTGAAGTTCTTGATGAACTTGCGGTAAAAGTTGGTGAAGCCCAGGAAACGCTGAACTTCCTTAACGGACTTGGGGGTGGGCCAATCCGCTACCGCCTCTACCTTCTTGGGGTCCATCTGGACTTGTCCGGGTTCCACTATAAATCCCAGGAATTGTACTCGAGAGGAATGGAATTCACACTTTTCCGGCTTAACGTACAAATGGCTGTCTAGGAGGCGTTTGAGCACTTGTCTGACATGCTTAGTGTGTTCTTGAAGGGAGCTCGAAAAGATGAGGATGTCATCCAAGTAAACAAACACAAAGATGTTAAGCATATCCCTAAGCACATCGTTTATGAGCGCTTGGAACACAGCCGGAGCGTTGGTCAGGCCGAAGGGCATCACCGAGTATTCGTAGTGACCAGTAGGCGTGTTGAAAGCGGTCTTCCACTCGTCCCCGGGTTTGATCCGCACAAGATGGTATGCGTTCCGCAGGTCAAGCTTAGTGAAGACAACTGCTTCCTGGAGCAGCTCAAAGGCTGTGGCCATAAGGGGTAGCGGGTAGCGGTTACGGACGGTTATGGCATTGAGTCCCCGGTAGTCGATGCAAGGTCGTAATCCACCGTCTTTCTTGGCCACAAAGAAAAACCCTGCTCCCGCCGGCGAGGTAGATGGACGCATGAGGCCTGCTGCCAGAGCGTCCTTGATGTAGGTATCCATAGCAGCTCGTTCGGGAGGAGAAAGGGAAAAGATCCGACCCCTGGGAGGGCAGGTCCCCGGCAACAGGTCGATGGTGCAATCGTAAGGTCTATGGGGTGGTAGTTTGGTGGCCCTCTGTTTGCTAAATACCAGTTTGAGGTCATGGTAACACTCGGGAACTCGGGACAGGTCGATGGATTCTAGAGACTCGGAAGGGGAACTCTGGGAACTCGGGAAGATACAAGTGGCTTGGCACGTAGGACCCCACTGCTTGATAGTGCCCACAGACCAGTCGATGTGAGGGTTATGGCTGTGAAGCCAGGGATAACCAAGGACGAGAGGGAACTCGGAACAGGAGATCAGATGAAAGTTCATCACTTCCTGGTGTTGGGAAACTGAAAGTCGCAAGGGGGTAGTGGCACGAGTGACAAGTCCAGATCCCAAAGGGCTTCTATCCAACGTAGTAACCCTTATGGGGTCACTTAGAGGTTCAGAAGGAACGCCATTCTCCTTCGCCCAGACCCCATCCATGAAGTTACCTGCGGCTCCAGAGTCTACCAAGGCTTGAAGAGAAAACTCGTGGTCGTCCCAGGAAAGGGTAACTGGAATGAGCAGGCGGGAGTTGGATGGATGGGAGGAGGTTATGTTTCCCGTTACAGTCCTCCCAGGCCTGCACGGGAGAGTGCGTTTCCCTGGAGCCCGGGACACGTGGAGCGGAAATGGCCCGGTTTGCCGCAATATAGACAGCATCGCTCCCTCATCCGGCGGTCTCTCTCAGCCTGGGAGATGCGTCCAACCTGCATGGGTTCTGGTGGAGCCAGCGAGGATAAAGGTGGAGACTCAGAGCTGGAACCGATAGGAGCTAGGGTGAGCGGTCTATGATTTAGTTCTCTCTCTCTGACGCTGGTCTATGCGTGAAGCCAACTTGATAAGGGACTCGAGGTTGTCCGGTGGTTCCCGAGTGGCCAGTTCATCTTGGATGGTGTCAGAAAGACCCTTCAAAAAACACACTGTGAGCGCCTCGTCGTTCCAGCCACTTGCTGCTGCCACAGTGCGGAACTGGATGGCATAGTCCGTCACGCTGCGCCGACCTTGGCGGAGAGTCAGGAGCTGTTTGGCTGAGTCAGGGCCGTTGGTAGGACCTTGAAACACTCGCTTGAATTCTTCAGCAAAGGTAGAGTAGCTGGCACAGCAGGGACTTTGGGCATCCCACACAGCAGTAGCCCAGGCTAGGGCTTTTTCCGACAGCAGGGTGATGATATATGCTATCTTGGACCGGTCGGTGGGAAACGACGATGGTTGCAGCTCAAAGGAGAGAGAACATTGGGTGAAAAACCCCTTACAAACACTCGGATCCCCTGAGAACCGTTGGGGAGGCGGCAGACGAGGTTCAGCCAGGGGATTAACTGCCAGGGGCACTTGAATCGGATGAACTGGAGCAGAAGCGGTTGCCGGGGAAAGTCGATCCGAAATCTGCTTTATGGAAGTCAGCATCTCTGACAGAAGTTGAGAATGTCTAGCCATTAAGGCCTCTTGCTGAACCAGAGCAGCTTCGTGGCGTTGGACAGTCCCCTCGTGGTGGGACAGCATGGAAAAAAGATCCTGGCTACTGGCTGCCTCTGGGTTCATTATAATGGCTCAGTGTTTCTGTCAGGACCCGGTGCGAGAAACAGTCACTAATAATCGTCAGAACCCAGAAGATGAGGCAGACACAGCAGTACAAGAGATGGTGGTTTAATTAAAGAACAAAATCTTCAGGCAAAGAAACTAAATCCACAATGTCCAAAAATAAAGCCAAGAGGCACAAAGTGGAAATCCTCCAAAATACAAAAGAAACTCCACAAAGTGGTAAAAAACAGCAGGGAAAAACAAACCTCAAAAGACTACTCAAATAATACACAAGAACTAAACCAGAGAACCTCTGGAAAATCCAACAAGAGAAATATCTATATAAAACAAGGCTTGGGCTGGGGCTGGGTGCTAACTTACAAACACTGAGCAAGGAACACACAGGGTTTAAATACTAACAAGGGAATGACCTACAGGTGCAAACAATAATTAGAGCAAGAAAAACAAAAGGTACAAAAAAGGTGCAATGGGGACATCTAGTGACCAAAACCCGAACAGTCTTGGCCAAAACCTGACAAAACGTGCCTGTCTTTATAAATCATCCATACATATCTACAGAAATAAGACAGATCCTGCTTCTGTTTCTTGTTTGAGTGTTTCTTTAGGCCTACTGATTCCGTGAGCACCAAGCCTGACACAACCGCAAAATGTTGGATTAAGCAATCCCATAAAATGTTGCAGTAGCCTAGTTCTTCCAGGGGAGAATAAATGCATTTTTTTTTTTTTTATTATCAAAAAGTATTCAGGATGCCAGCGTTTCCCTTAGCCATGTTTGGCATATGTCATATACGCTCATTCCCCTCTCTCACTTTGTTTGTTCCCCACTATTGTATCAAACACACCGGATTTAGTACCTCAGGTTTCCCGCCATGTCACACACGCGCAGCCCCTCAGATAGGCTAATAGCAAAGCCTCTTCCAGATAATAATACATGTAATATAGATGATGATAATAATCAGATAATTATCAATAGCACTATAGATACTCGCTGCTACTGCTATAGGTAGAAAGGATAAGAGATTGAGTGCTTAACAACTAGTTTTATAAAACCTAATATGAAGCAGAAAATGCAGTCTTGATGCAGTGTGGGGTACAGAGAATTCTGGTAACACATGCGAAAATAAATCACGCTGTAAGGGACGTTATTAATATTTATAACTTACGGTTCAAAAGGTTAAACACTTCTAAATTTGATGTTTGCAACAACTTCAAAAATTGACTTTTGAGAAACATGGATGAATGTCTAATTCTGACTGTGAGAGCTAGTTGCATTATTCACCCGTCTCCCCCATTCTCCCCAAATCTCTCCTTCCATGTTTTCTGCCTTTTCACCTTTCTCCTCGGCCATGTAGCTCCCTCACCCACACTCCTCCATCTCCTCCCTCTGATTCACCCTCTCACCCTTATCACCCCCCCCCCTTCTCCCCCCCCTTATGACTCTTCAATTAGACATATTTATGAGTCTCGGCACAGAATGACGACTGCTTGGTGAATGCTTGTGTGTGTGTGTGTGTGTTTGTGCGTGTGTGTGGGAACGGAGAGGCACGTCAACTCCGTTGAGATTTACTGTGGGGAGGGAGGGGATTTTTCCTGACCCCAACCATTGTAGGACGATAACCCCTCATAACTCTTAGAGCCAGTAACTTGTTGTGTGGAAGCTAATCTGTCTGTGTGTGTGTGTTTGTGTGAGTCACTGGCTAAATCACTCTCTGTCTTAAAGAGTGGCAGACAGAGGGGAATCCCCTTACTCAGAGGGCTACTCTCTATCCCTCTGTGTGTGTTTTCAGAGGAGTGTCTTCTTGCTCGGCATGTCCAGACAGTGACCTCATCGTACGCGCGCACTCACACAAACACAAACACACACACACAGACACAACCCTTACTCAGACAAATGGTCAGGACTTCCTCTACTCAACATTTATTTACAATTGTTTTGGGGAAATCTCCCCATCCTTTCTCCTCCCTCTTCATTCTCCACTCCATCCTTCCCCCCATTCCATCCTTCACCTTGTCTTCAACTACACACAAACAAAATGCTGGGTTAAAAACAACCATGTTCTGGGTAAATAAATAGCGGAGAGAACACACGTTGGGTTCTTTTTACCCAGCCAGTTGGGTCACTTCGTTGGGTTGTTTTCTTTGAAGACTAGCTACACGTGAGAGTAAATGTCCTTCCTACTCATCTGTTCTGTTGCATTGTCATTACATGTTAAGGTTGAGCACTGACACTTTTGTAGCTTTTATGAATTTGAGTTCCTCAAGTGCCTATGCGTATCCCAATGTTGGGATAGTTACCGCTTTGTTATAATATTTCAATAATAATGTTATTACATTATATTAAACTGTGTAATGTGCAAAAAATATTGAAGGAACATTTATATTTGCAGTTTACAGTCGTGGGAATTGGCCTCTATGGTAAGGCTAAATTGAAATGTTTCGTACAGAAGAAAATGGAAAGCATATGCATAAGCATGGTAGAAATTGGAGATTATGGAAAAAATATTAGACTAAAGGAAAGGACAAAACAGTTAACCTGACACAAGACTGAATCCAAACATTACACTGTTGATTTTATGTGCATTTTACATTTACTGTACTTTTTGCCACATTTGTTGATAATGAAATCTGAAAATGCTCTGGATACATTCAGTAACATGATAAGAATATTGTTGTAAAATTTAGAGTAGGTGCAACATAAGACCAAACAATTACAAGAGTTTGAGTGAGAAGACTGACTGGTGTCTCAAAGTGGCCACACACCTCTCCAAAGTGTGTACAGTTCCTAAGTAATTTCATTGCACTTTTATGACTCAAGGAAGAGTCTTCAACAATAAGATGCTTTGCTGAGCTCTCCTATCTCTGCCGTTGAGGAACTAGAGCAAGCACACCTGTAGTTGTTTTGTTTGGAGCATAACTCTTCATCCCGCCATCACACCATTACTGTTGTTGTTTACACAATGAATGGTCCATTATAAATCACAATCTGGGTCAGGTATGCGTCATTTGAAAGCTTGTTATATTGCTAACATGACTAGCTAAATAATAAAACACGATCTTGCAGTGTTAAGCTTTCAAAAACCAATTCAGAGAAGCAGATCATCATTTTGGTGCACATAGAATGGAGACATGAGTGCATTCAGATACGTGGTCCATAGAACATTTTCTTCACATAGACAAACATACAGTTGAAGTCGGAAGTTTACATACACTTAAGTTGGAGTCATTAAAATTGTTTTTCAAACACTCCATACATTTCTTGTTAACAAATTATAGTTTTGGCTAGTTGGTTAGGACATCGACTTTAGGTAATTTTTCCAACAATTGTTTACAGACAGATTATTTCACTTATAATTCACTGTATCGTAATTCCAGTGGGTCAGAAGTTTACACTCAATAAGTTGACTGAGCCTTTAAAAAGCTTGGAAAATTCCAGAAAATGATGTATTGGCTTTAGAAGCTTCTGATAGGCTAATTGACATAATTTGAGTCAATTGGAGGTATACCTATGGATGTATTTCAAAGCCTACCTTCAAACTCAGTGCCTCTTTGCTTGACATCATGGGAAAATCTAAAGAAACAAGCCAAGACCTCAGAAAAAAACTTGTAGACATCCACAAGTCTGGTTCATCCTTGGGAGCAATTTCCAAACGCCTGAAGGTACCGCGTTCATCTGTACAAACAATAATACATAAGTATAAATACTATGGGACCACGCAGCCGTCATACCGCTCAGGAAGGAGACGCTTTCTGTCTCCTAGAGATGAACGTACTTTGGTGCGAAAAGTGCAAATCAATCCCAGAACAACAGCAAAGGACCTTGTGAAGATGCTGGAGGAAACAGGTACAAAAGTATCTATATCCACAGTTAAACGAGTCCTATATCGACATAACCTGAAAGGCCGCTCAGCAAGGAAGAAGCCACTGCTCCAAAACCGCCATAAAAAAGCCAGACTACGGTTTGCAACTGCACATGGGGACAAAGATCGTACTTTTTGGAGAAATTAAACAAAGGTTTCTGTACCAAATATTAAGTTCTGCTTTTCTGATGTATCAAATACTTATGTCATGCAATAAAATGGAAATGAATTACTTAAAAATCATACAATGTGATTTTCTGGATTTTTGTTTTAGATACCGTATCTCACAGTTGAAGTGTACCTATGATAAAAATTACAGACCTCTACATGCTTTGTAAGTAGGAAAACCTGCAAAATCGGCAGTGTATCAAATACTTGTTCTCCCCACTGTATTTGGCTAAGGTGTATGTAAACTTCCGACTTCAACTGTAGGCTCATTCTGTTCAGTACAACCCATGGTGTAACGCCATGTCATCTTGTAACTGTACATCAAACACAGTGATCATAAACCTTGACACTGTATATTACATGAGTTTTATCATATGGAAATGTGAAATGGAGTAATGGGTGTTTGGCTTGCTTGTATGACATGAAAGCGGTTTTCAGGACTTATGGATTCCTTTCGATTTACAGCATTCCCCTCA